>NC_079209.1:41699642-41999642 GCF_026745355.1 Beta vulgaris subsp. vulgaris | reverse complement strand
TATGTGACTGTTATTCAGAGTACAAATTACAACAACGCCAAAGAATTTAAGACCAAACATGTAACCACCACCTTCTTCCAGAATAACTATGGGAGCATAACAAACAGTTAAACATGTAACACCAATAAATTTTTCAATAAAGCATGACATCAATCAGCGAATTCATAACAGGTTAACATTAAATTACTTAAAACTTTCACTTGAAAAATAAAATAAAATCAAAGAAAAACAATCTAATTCTACTAACTACACTCAAATGAATACAAATTATTATGAACCCGTGATTCAAACTTTTACGACGTAAAGAACAATTAAATGAAAGTCATCAATTCGACTAAATTTGACAGCGTGTTGTTCGCCGGCGAGTTGGAGGTTACCGAAGACGATGACAATCATGGCTCCGGATCTGTAAGAATCACGAAAGAGGGCGAGAGAATTTGGAAATCGAGGTAAGAGATAAAGTTTTTGACCCAAATAAAACCCTAAACAAAATCAAAGAAAACCCTAACAAAATCCCCAAATCTAGAAAACCAAAAAAAACCTAAAATACAGCAATAAAACTAAATTACAATAATAAATGTCGAAGGAAACTACCTGGACTTGCATTCCAAGGAGTAGACCGAGAGTGAAGAGGGGAAGAGAGAGAGAAGCAGTTTGATGGAGATAGAGAGAGAGAGAAGCAGTTTGATGGAGAGGGAAAGAGAGAGAGAACGACGAAGGACGAAGGAGGAGGGATGGTGGGGTGAGTAAAGGACGACGAAGGGAGGGACGATGGTGGTGGAGTACAGTGCGAAACTTCACTTGAGCGAGGGGCTTGGGAGTTGGGACTGAGGGAGGGAAAACAATCGAGGGAAAAATAGATGATGAGGGTCGAAATAAAAGTATCCTAGAAATAGGTACAATGCAGCATGAATTGAGAGACGATCCAAATGCTCGGGTTGGTTCTGACCAACCCGGAGCATTTGACATTCAAATGCTCCGGTTGACTAATCAACCCGAGCGTTTGTGAATTTTTTTATTGAAATTTTCACAAATGCTCGGGTTGATTAGTTAACCGGAGCATTTGATAAGTAGCAAAAGCAGTTTTTTCCACTGGTGCATTTTAAGCATGAAGGGTTGCGTTTGTTGTTAAAACCGCAGCCCTTCCTTTACAGTGAAGGGCTGCTATGGAAAGGGCTGCTGTCAAAATACGCAGGCCTAAGGGCCTTTTTAACCGCAGTCCTTCCTTATTTTTCCACTAGTGGATGTTACAGGAACTAAAAAATTGAGCAATGTATCTAAGAAAGAACATTAAATGATTACATGTTTAATGTTATGTGAATGAATAATACTAAGAAATGATACTTGGCAATAAACTTGTAGTCGAAATCCCTACAAGTAATGAACAAAGGGGGGAGTGTGGGACTTGTTTTACACTCCTACGCAAGCCTACTATGACGACAATAGTGTCCTTATAAATTTTGATAACTCAAGTAGGCGGAGGGTTTCGTAAAATCTTGGGGGTATGCATACTAAGGTGATGGATGTGGGTCGGAACAAAACCGTATTTACATCCCATCTAATAGACCAAGTTGTATATTATGGATTAAGTAACCCATATGATTCTAGTAAGATGACGGTCCCCGTTCGCTGCCAACTAAATTATAAAGGTAATTAATGTAGTACTCTCGTAGCGTCATGTCTAGGAATGTTTCACATTATGTTGACGGTGCTTGTATATTATTTCACTGTTTTAGTACGTACCACTAGGGGAAAAAAAAGGAAGGGCTGCGCTTTTTATGAAAGCGCAGCCCTACTAGGGAAGGGTTGCGCTTTTTTTAAAAAGCGCAGCCCTACATAACAGAAGGGATGCGCTTTTTTAAAAAAGCGCAGCCCTTCACTAAGAAGGGATGCGCTTGTGGAAAAAGTGCAGCCCTTCTTACACTCAGATTGTTTGTTATTTGTGTTTGTTTGTTGACTTGTGATGAACGTACCATTGATGATGCAATGGTGCGCAGATTAGGTATGCTGGTGATGTTGCATAAGAAAGGGCATGCAAGGGATATTCTCTAGTTATAATTTATAAACTTTTAAATATTTTGGTTGAACATATAATTTACTTAGTTTGTGGTTTAATAAAAAGAGGTCAATGATGATTCCCGAGTTGTATCGTTTTATTTTCGCTGCAGTTTAGTTTTCATAATAATGTGTGAAGTTAATATTTTATTTCAATAAGCCTTACGTTTCACCGTGGCAGTAACACTTCCAAAGTCTATGCGACGTAGTTTAGACGTGTATGGATTTTGGGGGGTGTTACAGATGATCCATTTTGGTGAGTAGTCTCTAAATCAATAGTGCATTGTCATCTACAGGTTTAAAGATGATGCATCATTGGGTTCGGGATTGGAGAGCTTGTGTAGTTTAAATTTAATTATCGTACTTTGGTTTTATATACTTTATAGTTGGTTTGGTTTTAAGTTGATGTTGACGTTGTTGGTGGACTTTTGGAAGTTGACTTTGTAGTTAATTAAATTTCAATTCTGAAGTTATTTGTATTGTTTTCCGCTGCAAAATTCTGAATAAATCGATACGTTATCACACGAGTGATATGCCCTGATGATTCTCTGAGTTTGGAAAAGAGAGAATTATCGGGGTTTTTATAAAATTAATGAAGATCTTATTTAGTAATTATTGTAAGAACCTTTAAGGTTTTACTCGAGGTACCGAAATCTTAGCTCTGATACCAACATGCAATGCACGAACTTTTAATTATAATTATTAGGTTAATTAATTAGTAATTAGCAGCAAAACCTAGATAGTTGGTGTATTATTGTCGTACTTTCTAATTAGAAAGAGGATAATAAGGAAGAATTAGGGTTCGAGGGAGTTGGATCGCTTAACTAGGACTTTTATATATGCATTTTTTGGGCGATCCTAAGTGGATCAGTTAACTATCCGGGCCACTTGAACCAGATTAGTTTTTATTAACTAATTTGTGCCACTTGAACTAGATCAGCTTTTGTTAACTCATCATGTTCATGACCCCACCGGATCAATTAACTGATCCTACAAATTGCACGAAAAAATAGAGTTAACAGATCCGGTTTTGGGAGATTCGGATGTGTTCTTTTGTGACAATTAGAATTTTTCCCACCAGTATTAAGATCGACACCAATCAAGGTAACCAAATTACTATCGAGGCCATATATATTTTGATTGTATTATTTTTCCAGACGTTTTCATCCTATATAATAAGGAGAAATTTGTTTGAGATTTTCAAGAAACGATAAGAGAATCAAGTAAATCAAAGGGTATTTCTCTTCCAACGTTTTCCCTAAGGGTTTCACTCACCCTTTCTTTCCTCACCATGGTCACCATGACCACCACCAATTTGCCACCAGGACTATCACCCCTCCACCTGATACCACTCTCACTCAAAAGTTGAAACCTCCACTAACACCCACTCGAAACCACCATTCTACCATACTAAAACCTGCCCATCCACCCGAAAGCTACTACCATCCATCCCAAAACCTTACCCCTCAACCCAAAAACCACCACCATGCACTCGAAATCCTTCATCCTCCATCGAAAACACACCTCGATCCAACTGAAAAACTCTAGAACTATAAGATAGAAAGAGAGAAATAGAATTACCTTGACAATGAGAAGAAAGAAGTTGTCGATTGATGGATTTTAAAATACACCGCAAGTGCACGGTGATTGTTTAGCATAAACTGGCAAATACGGGTCGATCCACAGGGAGATGAGTTATATAGATTTATGCTCAATTATTTAACTACTTCAAGAGAGAGAATTGATTGAAGAATTAATAACTAAACTAGAATAAACTAGAACACAAAATGATTTAAGTTTATCAAATAATTAAAAACCTAGGACAATTAATCGGTCCACCATGCTTATACCAATTTAATCACTACAATATAGTTCAACAATACTTGGATTGAGGTTCGAATAAATAGAGTATTTCGTTAATCCTTGGTCAGGCATTAACAACTCTTAGATTAACATATGCTAGTACGGTCGCTCAACATAATCAAACCTACCTATTGTAACAAGCCTATAATGAATACAATCTTTCGATTCTAATTCTTATTAGCTAAACATAACTCATTATATTGCGCAATTACATGAATTAAACAAGCATAACAAATCAATAGGAATTATTCTAATTCAATCCAAATAACGAAGAATTCTAAACCACAATAAAAAAAAGTTATAAACATGGCTTCCCCCTCTAAGCCCTAGAAATAGACTACTCACTCATGATAATAATAAACTTAATAAACATAATGCAAGTAGAAGAATTCATTAAATTACACAAAGTAAAGAGGAATACTGAATGATTGCGGAACAATGAAAACGAAATCAATGATCTCTATAATCTTCAAAGGTAAAAGTTCATACAAAGCTGGAGAGAGAAAAACTAAGTGTTTAGCCCTAAAAACGAAGAAAATAAAATAGGCTAATTGAAAACACTAAAAACCTATTTATACTTTTTACAAAATCGGCTAAAAAAAGGCAAAAATAACCGTCTCGAAAAACCGCCCAGTCGGACGACGATGATTCTCAAACTACGACAAAGAAACAATTCCGCCCGGTCGGGCGCCCAAGCGATTTTGGCTCCTTTCTCACCCGATTGACCAGGCTAACATGCCTTGCATCCTGGTGAAAATTTCATTCCACCCGGTCGACCGGGCGAGATTACTGCAATTTCGCGTCACCTTGCGAAGGTTGTATCTCTCAAACCAAAAGTCGGATTGGGCGTGTGACCTATTATTGGAAACCCGTGGAAGTCTAATTTCCAACAAAAATGGAATTTCTTGATTATCCTTTTTCTATCAAAAGTATGATCAAAATAGTGCACAGGTGTCAGTTTTACACTTCTCTCACTAACTCTTTGCTTCATTCTAACTCGAAATTGTCTCAAACGGATGCATTGTGATCCTTGTGCAAGATATCTTCATCTTCAATGATTAATAGGCTTGATCTTAGGTAATCATAATCAATTTGCATCAAAGTAACCTGAAAATCATCAAAACACGCAAACGGGGAGTAGTAGAGCACAACTTACGTAATTCATGCCATTATGCACCTAAATGCTATAAAAGGAGTTCTAAATGCAATCAAATGCATCTAAAAACTATATACAAATGTGACATATCATCGATGAAGGAAAAAAGGGAAGGGGACGACATCGAAGGAGGGGAAGAACAATGGTGATAGAGGAGGTGTGACTGGTTTTAGGGGAAAAGTTGTGGTTGTGGGAATATTAGAGTCCCCCTTGATAATATTTAAAAACTTAAGAAATCAAAGGGTAAACCATTTTATTCTTTTTAGTTTTTACTATCCTTTTGTGAAACTCTATTCCTTTCTTTTAAGAGTCCGTTTTTTGGAGAGATGGTCTCACATTAGAATTAACGTGAGACCACTTATGTCATGATGACATCACGCAAGTGCATCAAACCAGCAGTAGAATTAGTTAAGCGCTTGCATCTATTAGTTATGCTAGCCTTAAATTGCTTCTGGATGAATTAGTTAAGTGCTGAAGTATATTAGTCAAGCGCTGGAGTATATTAGTTAATCGTTGGAGTATATTAGTTAAACGCTGAAGAATATTAGTTAAGCGCTGAAGTATATTAGTTATATCATAAAAATCAAATTATAATCCATTTTATTGGCCATAACTTCAATATCACGCATGCATAAATAATTATGTCTTTCTCAAAAAAACTAATGCACTAATTCTATCATAAACCCTCCAAAACAAACCCATCATGCCCTTCTTCAATAAGTCAGACAACAAAGAATTGCAAGAAACCAAACTAGGGCAAAAATCACCATCTTTAACACACAAAAACACATTAGCAGCTTCAATCAAGAAACTCTTTTCTTACAAACATTGATCACTATATCAAAAACTAAAGATTTTGATTCACATCTACTATATTCCCTCAACAACTAGCCATAGAATCAAAAACTCATGAAGGGAGGATGTCGGTGGGATTCGAACATACATTCAGTGACCCCATCCGCAAGAGGAAAAACAACTAGAATTACAAAGAAGGACAACCAAAATTGAGAAAGAAAACAAATTTTGATGAATACCTAGTTGAGAATGTGACCAGTTGAAGAAACCCAGAAGTTTAGTTGGATCAGAAAACTGATTATGATGAAGAACAGATTGAATAATATATCTGGGTTTAGGCATTTAGCTTCTTAGTGATGTTTGAAGAACCCATTAAAATTTCCCAGTTGTTGTGTTTGGGAAGTGTTGAAATTTCTTCAACATTTTCGCCATTAGAGAGATTCAAGGTGGTGAAATTGCCGAGAGATAATATGAGTTTTGTGTGTTTTCCGTGTAAAAAACAGTAATAACTAAATACCCAAATATCATAACTATTTATCAATTACAATAAATAATAGCCAAAACCACAACTATCAACCATAAAACCATAATTAAAGGCCGAAGCTGAGAATTGCAGGAAAAACAGACTCGTCTCACGTTAATGTTAACGTGAGACGGTCTTTTATAAGACTTTGCGTTCTTTTAATAAATTAGACGCTCCTTATAATGTAGATTCTTTGTCTATTGTTATTCTATATATTTTATTGGATTCCAAAATGTCCATGACATTAAATCTTCTCATCAACAATAATGTGATTCCAACCCCCATGTACACTTTCTCAGCAAGAATTCCTCACAGCACATGACTCAAAAAAGCGTCGCACCACACACAATATCCCAGCATTACCCAAGTCTCCCACCACAGCGTCAGCTAGCGCGGCACCCACAAACAACTCACAGAACAAGGCGCCGCATCATCATTTCTCTCTCTTCCCCGAAAAAGATCCCATTTGACACCAACTTTACCGGCGCCTCATAGCTGTCTTTCTCTCTCCTCTTTCCACTCTTTTCCTCACTCGATCTCCTTCTTTCTCCTCAAATTCAACCCCAATTTCACTCTTTCTCTCTCATCACCTTCCACTCCCCAAATTCAACATACCACACTCATCAATTGTAACTCAATTCGATCGGAAATTCATCCAATTGAACAATTCAATTCAATTCTGGAGCAAAGATCGTTATCGTTTATGGTGGAATCGAAATTTGATGCTTGAAATTTGCGGAGTAAAGATAATCGATAAAGCTGGAGAAGATTGAAGGGAAGAATAATCAGAAGAACTGGGGGCGAATCAGTCTCGACAAAGACCGGCAAATGCCGGGTTAGGGTTTTGGTTTCTTAGGTCCAATGTCCCCAAATCTCACACTCTAGAATACCTTCCTCAAATGGACTTCGTCACACGACACTCCGCCACATCATCAGCTTCCACAACCACCACTGCTTCGTCTGATCATCACTCGGAACCCGTCTCCGTATCGTCTTCTTCTGCCCCGCACCTGGCGGAAGAGCCGGAGTACTTGGCACGCTACTTAGTGGTTAAGCACTCGTGGCGAGGCCGGTACAAGAGGATTCTGTGCTTGTCCAATGTTGCCATTGTAACCCTTGATCCTTCTACGTTGTTGGTAACGAATTCATATGATGTAGGGACTGATTTCGAGGGGGCGTCCCCGATTTTGGGACGGGATGAGAATGCTACTGAGTTTAATTTGAGTGTTAGGACGGATGGCAAGGGCAAGTTTAAGTCTATGAAGCTTTCGTCGCGGTATAGGGCCAGTATATTGACGGAACTGCATAGGATCAAGGGGAACAAGCCTGTTACTGTTGCTGAGTATCCTGTGCTTCATCTTCGCAGGCGGAATTCTGAGTGGGTTCCTCAAGTAAGTTTTATGTTGCTCAAT
Organism: Beta vulgaris subsp. vulgaris; assembly: GCF_026745355.1. Taxonomy (NCBI): domain Eukaryota; kingdom Viridiplantae; phylum Streptophyta; class Magnoliopsida; order Caryophyllales; family Amaranthaceae; genus Beta; species Beta vulgaris. The sequence continues at coordinate 41,991,838 of NC_079209.1, read as the reverse complement.
TTAGCTTTGTTTTACTCTATTTGTTTCTTGTGTTGGATAGTGCCAATTCTTAGTTGATTATGGATATCATTTAGCTCAAGTGTTGGATGAAGTTATCATTTGCTGATTAATATATTCGTCGAGTGCTGGATAACTGTGATTGCTCTCATTCTAGAATCTAGATGGAAAAATAGAACTAGAAGATGGAATCGGGAAGAGAAAAACAAGGGGATGATATCATGAGTGATGAGAATGACAGTAACAGAGGCGTTCTCCTCTGTTACTTTTACTTGGAACACGGGGTAGGGGACAGGAACCAAGAAGAGGTGAGAGGATGGAGAGGAATAAATAGTGGGCCCAATGTGATGAAGAGGGGGAGAGAATTCAATGCCAAAAGTAGTAGTGTTTGAGATTGCCTTAAAAGGGCAGTGTTGCAAGTGAAGTGTTGCAAGTGAACTTAAATTGAAAAAGTATACACTAGGGCAAGTACGTAAAGCATTATGCTGTAGAATTTCAAGTCTCAGCAAAACAAAAAAGAGGTTTAACCAGGGAATTAAAACTCTCCCGTTCCGTTACAGAACGGCCGTTTTGTAACGGATTTTGGATTTGCCGTTCCGCGAAATCCCGTTACGGAACGCCATAATAAAATTCACGTACTTCGCGCCGCGTTGTCCGTTCCGTGACGCGAACTCGCCGCGTTAGAACGATTTTATCCCCCTTACATCCGTTCTTTTCAAACATTGGCCAAAATTTTTTTATGATTTAATTATATAGTTGAGGAAACATGATATTCTATTAGATTTGTTTATATTAATGTTGTAATAATGCTTCATAAACTAAAACAATGCAAATAAGGTTAAAACATATTAATGTAAAAAAAATTCACGCCGCGTCGGCCGTGAAACGTTCTATTTCGCCGTTACAAGCCGTTCCCGCGACAACGCGACCGTTCCCGCGAACGCGACCGTGAGCGCATTTTTTTTCCCTGGGTTTAACAGAGACAAAAAAAGAGAAAAAAGGAGGAGTATATAACATGGTTGACTTTTGATGTAAACCTCAGAGATAACTGTGATTCTTCCCATCTTTATTGACCTTTCTTGCTACAGAAGACTGGAAGTATCTAGAGGCTGGATAACTGTGATTGCTCGTCTAAATTGACCTTTCTTGCTCCAGGAAACTCTCATACTGTCCTTAATAAGAGAAGGAGATACAGTCTCGTGCAATGTAGAATTCAGTTGGATTCCTTTTTGATTGGGACTTGGGAGCTTTTTAATAATTTAGGTCTTGTAGTATTGGTCCTCTGTTGACAGCTTGGTGCTGCGAATTGTACAGTTTGGAGTGCAATATTTTTCTACCATCCTTTTGTGTATATCGTTTCCTGAACTTTTTGCAGCTTTAATTGCTCAATTCTTTCCTTTGCTCAAATTATAATTGGAATTGATGTTTCAAAAGGTTAAAGATTTTCTTGGACTTAGTGATACATAATATAAACTCTAGCACTTATGATGTATTGAAGATTCATGGGCCAAAGCAGGCCCTTTCTCTCTCAATGTAGTATTTATGCTATGTTAATGGCCATTGGAGTGGCGACGGCTCTTTTTCTTGTTTTAGTTTGAGAAGTGGCATTTTATTATGAGTCAAGCTTCTTATGGTTGTTAGGTGAAGTGAACCTTCCATTCTACCCTCCAATGCATTTGCAATTGTTACGTCTTGTGCTATGTAGATGTAGGAGGATGAATCATGAATGTCCTCTGGCTGTCAGTGTAATGCGTTATGCATAGCGGTGATAATATGGATATCTTGTATTCCAACTCTAGCCCACTTTTTGGTAAATGGTTTACAACCTTGGTGTCCTCTTTTTAACAGCCTACCAACTCTAAAATACAAGTGGGTGTTGTGGCTGGAAAGAATGTACTGTATTTATGGCAAAAGTCTCTCATATGAATTTCACATGGAGTTGTCTACTTGGCTTCTCTTTGATCTTTTGCTTTTGGGGCCTTCTAAGAATCGAAGTTGCCTGATATCTACCACAATTTGTTTGTTCTCTTCATTATAGTTGGAGGTTTTTTGTTTCTCACATTATTTGAATACCTTCTTATTGACTTTTTTTCTCCTTATCATAAATGGGCTGTGTGTGGTAGGCCCTAAGCAAAATCAAATATTTATTTCTTCTTTCCAGTTTATATTGCTGGGATCTTCGCTTTCTTAGGATGAATGTAGTTATGGCATCTCTCACTTGTTGCATTTACTGTAAAATCAAATTTGTAAACCTGAAAGGGCTGGATTTACATTGTATTCTGCTTGTCGATGCGCCTCTACTTTGGGTAATATCTCTTGTGGCTTCAAAAGTGATATTCTATCATCAGTTATCAGTGTTGTTGTGCTGAGGTTACCGCCTGCCTTTCGTGTGCAAAACATTCTGAAATCTGGACGTATCGTGATCTATGTTTAACCAAGGAAGAAATTTGGAAATACCTGCCAAATAAAGTTCTTTGGGTTGAAATGAGTCAATGGACTGTTTGGTTTCCATCATTTCATATATTCTAGAATTAGAGAAATCCATTGGTTGAATACGAAAGAATTTGAACCCAAATCTTATGAGTAATAAAAAAAATCCCATATATGAATATGTGGAAATGACAATTTATAAACTATAAATCCCGACTTCTTTTCTCTTTATCCCTTTTCTCTATCTTTTTGAGTCTATGATCTGCTGCTGCTGCTCCTCCTTCTCAAAAGTTTTATTGTCTCCTCTTTGAAATCCAATCCCTTTCCTCCACGACAAAAGGCTCCCGCAATCCTTAGTTGGCCCATGAACCAGAATTTCTCCCCTTATTAGTGGTACATGTGAACATGGAAACTTTCGTTCCACAACTCATACTCCAGTGACTTGTCCTCAAATCTTCAAATTCTTGTTACATATGAGTCGCCTATATATATCTCGAGATTTCGATCTGAATTTCGGTACAACACAGTTTGTGTAGTCTTCCTAAGGTTTCATTCCGGAAAAATATAATTTCAGAGGAAGTTTTGAATTTTTCTTGAAGGTTTTTGGTATAGATGTGTTCTTGATTTAGATTTCATCCATAATTATTGCCATGGTCATTCTATTCTCAAAATTGTAGATAAATTATGTTCTTTTTATATATATATTTTGGTTTTGGTTTTGGTTTAGTGTCAATTTATTAATTCATTTTGCTAATGGGTTACCACGTTGAGTTTCAAGTTGTACAAATACACAAGTTGTATTCCATTGGGGTGATGCTTGGAATTTTTTATCTTGGAAATGAAATTCTATTTGCTCCCCCAAGCATCACGTGGAATTTGGAAATTTCAACTTAGAATGTTTAGTGTCTCCGAAACACCAGATTTGAAATTGAAACACATCATTTAACATTTTGTAATTATATTTCATTATATGAAATAAAATTGGAGTTCCCAAACGCAACGTAAGGAATTTATGCATTTTGCCGAGACTCAACTTTTTTTTTTTTTATTGTCACTAGCTCTTAAAGGGAATTGGGTTGTACTCTTATATGAATGGGAAGTGAAACGTATGCGCGAAAGTAACAGTATATTTACTCAATTGCTATTCTTGGAAAATCATCAAACATCATATTACCAAAACCTAATGCTCCCTTCACCTGAGCTAAAGGACTTATTTAGCCTGCCTAGATGATTTTTCACCTCTTTCTCGACCCCTTTTTTTGCAGAGTTTCTCATTAACCTTTTATACCTTTCAATAACTACTTAAGATATGCAATAGTGGAAAAACAATGGAAAGAGCACTTTTGTGAGTCTATTTTGAACTGGCTTATGCTGACCTCTAAATATCTTTTAACTGATTATGTTGGATACCTTCCTTCCAATGATTGGATGCCAAAAATGCTTTAATCATGGATCATTCTTCAAGGACCCATTATATATGTTAAAGTGGCTATGAAGAAAAGCAACGTTTCATTTTTATAGACCGCTTTTGCGTAAAGGACCCTTACTCTGTTTGCCTGCGACACCAATAATCATGGAGGACTTCATTTAGTTTCTCCCAATCAGAATGTATAGGATCTGCATTCTAATTTTGTTCTCGTTGCTCTCTGCACAGTCGTACACTTGATTTGTAATTTTATAATTTCTTATGTTGAATTGGCTCTTTTCAGAAATTAATGATTACATCAATTGGAGTTGAACTTATCGACTTAAAGTCTGGGGACCTTCGCTGGTGCTTAGATTTCAGAGATATGAGCTCCCCTGCTATTATCCTTCTGGCTGATACCTACGGGAGAAAAGGTGGTGAGCATGGTGGATTTGTGCTTTGCCCATTATATGGAAGGAAGTCAAAAGCTTTTCAAGCTGCTTCTGGGACGTCAATCAATGTGATAATAGCCAACCTGGTATGGATAGTAGTTTGTTAGCTGCAGTTTGCCATGATAGCTTCTGTTACCATAATTTAGAATCTTGGCTAATGGGGCTTTCAAAGATGTCATTGGTAGGGATTAAAGTCACTGAAACCTGGAAGAAGTAAGATCATTTTTATGATTTTGCTTCAGCACTTTTCTCATGCATCTTATGTGTTAATGAATTTGCGCAGACAAAAACAGCAAAAACCATGGTGGGGGTTTCACTTTCTGTGGATAGTTCACAATCACTCACTGCGGTTGAGTACATCAAACAAAGGGGTAGTCTTCTTTTCCTTTTTAATTTTCTGATGTGTGACTTGTCATTCTTCTTGACTTTATACTTGCCTCTTGCTGCCAATTTGACACTTCTTCTCTCTGTAACTGCAGCCAAAGAGGCAGTTGGAGCAGATGAAACCCCTTGCGGGGGTTGGTTAGTTACAAGGCTCAGAACTGCAGCTCATGGAACTGTAAATCTTCCAAGTTTGAGTTTAGGGATTGGGCCAAGAGGAGGACTGGGGGATCATGGTGATGCCTTATCACGTCAACTGATTCTTACCAAAGTCTCATTGGTTGAGAGGCGGCCAGAGAATTATGAGGTGTGCAATCCTAAAATGAAATACTATATCACAGCCTACATTTTGTCAATAACCTATGTTTTGATTTGCCGTCTAGTTTTTGCTGTGCTTCTCCCCTTCAATTTTTTTTGTTTATCTTGTTAGTGAATATGGTTATATTGATATTTTCCGAGATGCATGTCTCTCATCCTTTTGTCGTTACATATGCATTCAATTTTGTTAATTGGTTTATATATCTTTATATGTTAATTTGCTTATTCCTAGTTTCTTTTTTCTGAGTTTCGTTTAATTGGGTGTATACTGTAGTGTAGGAGATATATCTTATATTGAAGGATCTTATTCTATGAGTCATATAATGTTGAACCATTGCTTTTGTACGTCCACTAGCTTGTTATGAAGATTTAGATTTGGAATATAATTTTGCTCATGTCTTCAGTATGTATACTCCCTCCTTTTCGTGACAGATGGTCATTTTTTTCAAGGTAAAACAAATCGTAATGTGTTGCTTCAAATATGAAGAATCTTAATATTATCATCATCATCATTATTTATTTATTATTATTATTAATTATTATTGTTATTATTATTGTTGTTGTTGTTATTACTACAACTCTATTTTATATTATTGATATTGTTATTACATTTGTATTAGAAGTAGTTCAATACTATTATTTCTGTCATCAACTATGAATTATATAGTAAACTTTTAAGAGAAAGTAATGGTTTAAACTTGAATCTCATACTCAAAAACAAACAAATATAAAAGTGAATTCCTTAAGTTATATTCCCTTCAGTTTTTATTAGTTTACCCACTTTTGACACAAAGTTTTAGGAGAAATAGATATGCAGGTCATAGAAGGAAAGAGAAAGTATAATTTAGTGGCAGATTGTATTGAAGTTAATGTTGTGGGCCAAGAAATTAGAGTGAGAAGGTAAAGATAATAAAAAACAATTGTATGGGATCATTCCAGGAACAAAAAAAAAGAAGAAGTGCGCAAACTAATAAGGGACAACCCAAAAAGGAAAGTGGATAAACTATTAAAAACAGAGGGAGTAATTTGAAAGGCATATCATCTTAACATGACTTCTCCTATCAAAGTATCCCGTTGGATTACATCACTTATGCTTTTGACTAAACTGTCAAAACAACATGTGAGATGCCTATTACGTTTTCCCCTACCAAAATAATTTTTTCTGTTGATGTGTGCAGGCTGTCATTGTCCGTCCACTATCTGCTGTCAGTGCTCTTGTTCGATTTGCTGAGGAGCCGCAGATGTTTGCTGTTGAATTTAATGATGGTTGCCCTATTCATGTGAGTTGAATTTGTAATGTTTTTGATGCTGAATGTGTTTGCAGTATCACATTCTGATAGCGGCTGTCTGATTCCTTTTGTTTCTAGGTCTACTCAAGCACATCTCGTGATAGCTTGCTTGCTGCAGTTTGTGATCTGTTGCAGACTGAAGTAGGTAGATGTGTTCTTTCTTGATTACAATTGCTCGCACTAATGATCTAAAAGTTACTATTACTAGATTGATATACTTTGAAGGAATTGTTTTCTATTTAGTTTTGGTAAGGAGAGTTTGTCTGGATGTGTCCAGGTCCAGTGTGCGATACCTGTTCTACCACGATTAACTATGCCTGGTCATCGTATTGATCCGCCGTGTGGGAGAGTTCATCTTCTGAATTTGCAACATCCTTCCAGCATTTTTCATCGTGTTGTTGATATTGAAAGCGCATCTATGCATTTGAAACACCTTGCAGCTGCTTCCAAAGATGCCGTTGCTGAAGGGGGTTCTATTCCTGGTTCAAGAGCTAAATTATGGCGCAGAATTAGGGAATTTAATGCATGTATTCCATATAGTGGAGTGCCTCCAAACATTGACGTACCAGAAGTGACATTGATGGCCTTAATAACGATGCTGCCTGCCACACCAAATCTTCCACCAGAGTCCCCACCCTTGCCTGCACCTTCTCCTAAGGCAGCTGCAACAATTACTGGATTTGTGTCATGTCTACGTAGATTGCTGGCCTCCAAAAGTGCTGCTTCTCATGTTATTTCTTTTCCTGCTGCTGTTGGAAGAATAATGGGCCTGCTTAGAAATGGATCTGAAGGTGTAGCTGCTGAAGCGGCGACCCTTGTTGCTTTGTTGATTGGTGGTGGTCCTGGTGATACAATTGCATTGACCGACACAAAAGGGGAGTGGCATGCAACTGTTATGCATACAAAGTCTGTCCTGTTTGCCCATCACAGTTATGCATTTGTCCTTGTCAACAGATTGAAACCTATGTCAGTTTCACCATTACTATCCATGGCGGTAGTCGAGGTTTGGGAAGCTATGATATGCGAGCCCCATGGAGAAACTACACAGTATACGGTATTTGTGGAACTACTACGGCAAGTTGCTGGCTTACGTCGTCGCCTTTTTGCCTTATTTGCTCATCCTGCCGAAAGTGTGAGAGAAACTGTTGCAGTCATCATGCGCACAATAGCAGAGGAAGATGCCATTGCTGCAGAGTCGATGCGTGATGCAGCTTTGCGTGACGGTGCTTTGTTGAGGCATTTGTTGCATGCTTTTTTTCTACCTGCAGGTGAGCGGCGAGAAGTTAGTCGACAGCTTGTGGCTCTCTGGGCTGACTCTTACCAACCAGCTCTTGACTTATTGTCTAGAGTCCTGCCACCAGGGCTTGTTGCGTATCTACATACACGTTGTGAGGAAGTTGAAGATTCACATGATTCTACTGATCCATTAAGCACATCAATCAGTAGAAGACAGAGACGATTACTTCAGCAAAGGAAGCGCCGGACTATGAAATCCGCAATAACTGAGGAGCATCCCTTGCCATCTGCAAATACCAATGATATTGGTGATTTTGAAAAGCAGACAGGTGTGTATAACGGCCTTGATCAGAGACCTTCACCGGAAATGAACGCTGTAGTGCACCCTTCTACTGTTAATGCAGTAGAGAACTCGAATGCTGATATACCCCCGTCTGCTTCACAACATGATCATTCAGGGGTTTCTGTTCCATCTGATGGTCAATTAGCCGGTAATGAGGCTTTAGATACAGTCGGTATGAATTCAGCTGATTCTGATGTAAATATGGGCGGGGTCCAGAATTCTGGAGTTCCTGCTCCTGCTCAGGTTGTTGTGGAGAATACACCTGTAGGATCGGGAAGATTGTTGCTTAACTGGCCTGAGTTTTGGCGAGAATTCAGCCTTGATCATAATCGTGCAGATCTTATTTGGAATGAACGTACTCGACAAGAGCTGAGGGAGGCTTTACAGGCAGAGGTTCATAATCTTGATGTAGAGAAAGAGCGTACTGACGATATTTTTCCAGGAGGTTCAGCCACAGAGAATGTGACTGGGCCAAATAATGTGCCTCAAATATCATGGAACTATTCTGAGTTTTCTGTAAGATATCCTAGCTTGTCTAAAGAAGTTTGTGTGGGTCAATACTATCTTCGTTTGCTTCTCGAGAGTGGAAATAGTGGCAGAGCACAAGACTTTCCACTTCGTGATCCGGTTGCTTTTTTTAGAGCACTATACCATAGGTTTCTATGTGATGCTGATATCGGGCTTACAGTGGATGGTGCCATTCCTGATGAACTCGGTAAATCTGATGATTGGTGTGATATGGGAAGGCTAGATGGTTTTGGTGGTGGAGGCGGCTCTTCTGTAAGAGAGCTGTGTGCACGGGCTATGGCAATTGTCTATGAACAGCATTGCCTCACTGTTGGACCTTTTGAGGGTACTGCGCATGTTACTGTGCTCCTAGATAGGACTGATGATAGAACCTTGAGGCATCGTTTGCTTCTTTTGCTAAAGGTACTTGTACTTTAAATGTTTCTGTTTTGTGTCTGCTACTTTTGGGTTGCTTGTTTTATTTTTTTTTTCTAACCTTTTCTTGATATGTATGCATCGAGATGTATGCACATATAAAATAGCAATCGATTATGGTAAAGAAACTCTTTCCTGGAGAGTATGGTTCGTAGTTCATTTCATGACAATTAATTCTGTGTAAATTTATTACAGATTTGGGGATGATTGAATTTTTAATTATCTGTTAGTAGTCCTTTTGGCCTTTTCTTCTATTCTTAGTACATGTTTTCTCTTCATTTATGCTTCCAGTTATTATTTCAAGCTGTGGGGATCACTGGGATGATTAAACTATCTGCTTATAGTTTTCGTTGTCTTATGGGCTACATGTGTGCTTTACAAAAAGAACATGTGGATCCATCAATTTTTCATTGGTTTTATAGCCTTGTGTGACATTTTGTTTATTTCTCTTTGTGACGACCTCTTTGGGAAGACAAAGAAATTCACTGTTATGATTTTAGGGCCTTTGATCATCTTTTAGAATATCAGAAAAATGTGGGATATGCATGTTTGTTTCATTTTTGAATGTTCATGTTGTAATTATCTCTTGATATATTTATTCAGTAAAAATATTCTATTTGCAGTATGTGAACTCCATCTTGCTAGGATTGAAGGGAATTATAATGCATGGATTCTATTGATATACAACACTTTCCTTGATCTTTTTGTTTATGTTCTATAACTAAGCTCTCTGTCAACTCTCCATCAAGCTGCATTATATTGGAGTCTGTTGGAAATATAAAAGACTGTGATTGTACATCATTGGCACTCTTAGTGATTTGTGTCATGCCAAATTTATCCCTAGTTGCTTCATTTGGACCCAATTAGTGCATGGACTAACTCCTATGATGCATCTTTGTCTATCTAAATATAGTTGGTAAAGCTGGATTAATACTTATATGGGCTTTTGAAATTCAAGTGAAAGCATCATCTTTACTTCCTATAAAACTGTGTTATCTGGGAGGAAACAAACCCAAGGAATTTCTGGGAATAATCACTCAAGAATTACTGGGTCAAGCTTCAAATTCTTCTTTTTTTGTTTAATGGGTGGTTTTTCTTTCCCATGATGATGTGATGCTCTGCATGATTGATAATCTTGGCACTTCTTTAATAACTATATATTTGCTTTTCATATGGAAAGGTGATGATAGTATAATAAGTTTAAATGTATTTTTATTTAGGTGTTGATGAAGGCTTTGTCAAATATCGAGGCTTGTGTCTTGGTTGGAGGCTGTGTATTAGGTGTAGATTTACTAACAGCGGTCCATGAAGCTTCTGAAAGAACTGCCATTCCTTTGCAATCTAATCTTATTGCTGCAAGTGCTTTTATGGAGCCCTTGAAGGAATGGATGCTCATTGACAAGGACGGGGTCCAAGTTGGGCCAATGGAGAAGGATGCTATTAGAAGGTTGTGGTCAAAGAATGCAATCGACTGGACCACAAGGTGTCGGGCGTTAGGAATGACAGATTGGAAAAAATTGCGTGATATTCGTGAGCTTCGGTGGGCGCTGGCTATTCGAGTTCCAGTTCTCACCCCTACACAGGTAGGTGTATTTTGGGTGCAATTTGTCTGGTGAACCTTTCATTTGAATTCTGAGTCTTATGATTGCTTTGCTTTTGTGAAAGACCCTTTGCGCCTTGGATCACCTGTTTTTTCTAAATTATGATTTTAATCCTTTTGTGTGTGTGTGATTTTCTGGAGTTGATCACTTATGTCGTTTACCATTTTATTGTATGGTTATCAGGTGGGGGAGGCTGCATTGTCCATTTTGCATAGCATGGTTGCCGCCCGGTCAGATCTAGATGATGCTGGTGAGGTAGTCACCCCAACGCCTAGAGTGAAGCGTATCTTATCCAGCCCACGTTGTCTTCCACATATTGCTCAGGTATCGCTTGATCTGTTTAGGTCCCTAGCTTATTTGAGTGACCTCTATCGCTTTTGGTATCTGTTGGATAATTCTATTGTGGTATCACTGTTTTCCTCTTTGAATGACTGGACGCTTTATTTACATCAAGAATGCATGGTATGGGATCTATAACGATAAGAGGTTTGAGATGCTAATGATGTAGAATTTGAATGTAAATGACACATTTTGAATCATTGCTGGATATTATATTTGATGAATGGCTTCAAAATCATGTGGTTGCTTCCTGCATTACCTATTGTACAAAGGCTTCTTTTACTTGGGTGTAGACCACCATGCGTCAGCTATGGTTGTTTGAAGTTAAGTTTTAACGATCTTTATTTTGATTCATAACTGATCTGTCAACAAACCATAGTGACGTAGTTGACAGAGCACATATGTGAAGGGGGGTAAATTCTTAGTTTGTAAGATAAGTTGTGCTTGAGTCATGCAATACATGTATATAGAATATCTCTCCTTTGTGACCCCTCCTTAATTCATCACCATAAGTGAAGCAATGAAGGTTTGGTTTCTAAGATACGGAATGACCGAATGAGTGATAATTGAATCTTCGGTACAGTTATCTGACTTGTTTGTTAATGACAGAATGGGTGCAAAACAACCCTTCATGCCCGTGTTGCTTCCCGAATAGTGTTTCTGTGTGTTGCTTTAACTCTTCTGAAAGGTGTAAACTTTCTTTCTCTGCTGACCTATTATAAAACTTATGGCTTTAACCACCCTGTTTATTCATTCTTTTGAACTCTGTACGTTTTGACTGGCTTACACTGTTCAAGATTTAAAACACGATAAAGCTGAGAAGCAGCCACTCCTACTGCAACAATCTTTGCAAAAGATTGCACTTTTCTCGCAATATTTAAGAGAGAATATTTGGTAGTGCGATACTGCAATTATAGTTATAAGATACCATTTTGTATTAGTTGACTGTTTACGGGACAGCATAAAATAGGAAAAGTGATAAATAGCTGGAGACGAAGGACCTAGGAAGTACATCACCAGTGCTCGTCACGGGCCTCACGGCATAAAATGCAAAAACGCTGGCAGGTAAGTTGAAGTCTCAAAAGAAACTCTACAGTTGAACTCACAAGGGTAAGTTCGAACTTCATGAAAACTTTTTAGCACACTGTTTAATTCTTTCCAAAACCCTGAAAGTAGAAGGATTAGTTGTTTGTTATTAAGATACCCTTGTTTAAAAGGCATACTTCTCCAATATCTAAACACATAAATGTTGGTTCTTAAAACTAATTGTGTCATCTTAACAATTCTACTGTTTAGATGAACATATATTATCAACTTTGAACTTATGTGTATTGTCTTGATGTATCATAACTCTAAAGGCTAGGATAGTAAGTAATAGTCATAGCTGTATACAGAACAGTAATGTGATTGTACATGCTCCGTTTGGATTTAAATTCTTAGTGGCTCCATACAGTTGCCAAGGATGGGTCATTTTTCTCTGCCTCAAGATTAAGATCAAAGCTTATGCGTCTACTCTCGGAAGTGGGCTCACGAAGTAGCATATGATGACCTCTAAGCCAATCTTATACCAGCATAGCAGTTTATGGGACAAGAGGAAGAAGATAAACAAGATGAGCAGCAACAAGAAGCTAATTCACACAAGCAATATCATTTAATTCCATTCATCAGGACTCTCATCCTTAGCTTACATAAGTTTACAACCAATCAGAAATCCTATTTATGGGATAGAGAGGTGCTGCTACAACCAGCCAACTAGGCATAACACCCATAACTACACACTTTCCCCGCTGGCAAAGTAGCACGGGGATGGGAATGTAAACTGGTACAGAGACGGAAAAAGTAAAATAATGGGAAAAAGTGAAAAATAAGTACTTTTGGGTAGAAAAAGAGAAAAACAAATATAATATTAATACTTTATGGTGGGCCAAGTACCCCAAATAAGGAAAGGTTAAACAATGTAGCAATTAAAAAGAAACACCCGTATATGGAAAATGTAGCAATTAAATAAAAACGGAGGGAGTACACGCCTGTAATACCGTGCATTATAGGCCAAGAACATAAAAGAGTGTCAGATTATAACATAAAAGAAAAATAGCTCTCAGAAGTCAAGTAGTTGGACAAACGTGACCAATAAAGGTCATATAGGTAAAATAATACCACGTGCAACAAGGCAGAGATTAAGTAAAAATTATTTTCTCTCTTCTTCTTTCTTGTATTAGTGTAAGGCTACTGAGATACCTTACTCCTTCTCTTCTTCAATTGTATATCTGCTACTGTTGCTACTACTCTTTCTCCCATTCTTCTGACCTCGTAAAAAGTTGACTTCTTTTTGAATTAAATATGTCAATTTTTTGCTCTATAAGGACGCCCTTGAGAGTTATCTTCCGTCCATAACATATCCCTTCGAAGAATCTGGCCATTCCAATACCTTCCCCGTCTTATCCATGGTTGATGTGAGACGACACTTCTCCGCCATACTCGTGCATCATAGTCTGCATGTGCCAAGCCATGAGCACCCCACTAAGGGATTATATGCTTGGTAGTATTTAGGACATCATGCCCATATGTTTAGAATTTTCAGCTAGAGAAAGGAGGATAAAACCACCCACAAATTGGTCCAAACACAAACTAGCAGCCATACTTATTTAATATAGGAGAACATGCATTTTGATGTTACTGAATGGTGGTTATTATCACTAAGCCCATGATAGATGTGGGGTAGTTTCCCAATTTCCCTCCTCCCTTAATATCATAGTTTAATCGCTTAATGAATGAAGGCCACAACTCAACTTGTCGATGAACACCTTATAATCAACAGGTGCAAGAGACATCCACTAGTGTAACACACCCACTTGTGAATAGCCTAGAGGTTACAACCCCACTACTATAGGCACCCATTAGCGTGAATTTCCATTAGGCTATGTCCCTATTTACCGGGCAGTGGATGTCACAACCTCTTAGAGCTCCACATCTCATACTTTATAGGAGAAATTAGCGATAATAACTTGTTATAGACTGATCCGAGGGAAAGGATCCCACATTTATCGTATGGGAGGCTGGTGTGTGGTTTATATAAGACAACTTTGGGAAGTGCATTCCTATTGTCCTATAACAAATGGTATCAGAGCCAACCTCGGAGTGGTTGCCTGGAACCAGCCGGCCGTAACCAATGTGGTCGTGACCAACGAGGACGGTGGTCCTTATGGAGGGACGAATGTTATGGAATGATCCCCGAGAAAGGATCCCACTTCGACCGTATGGGAGGTTGGTGTGTAGTTTATATAGGACAATGGGCTCTCCTCCTCTTGAGCTAGCTTTTGGCCAATCATGGGTGGAGATGATAGATTTAGTGGTGGGTCTCATAGTGAAGCAACTATTAGAAGATTTGAGCGAGGTGGTGCCGGTGGCGCGGGATCCGAAGGTGGTCCAGGTACTCTCGCCGGAGGTAGGACTGGTGGTGGAAAAACAAGGTGGCTCGTCGGTGGAACATTCCAGAAGGAGCCAGAAAGTGATGTTGAAAGAGAGGCGTATGGGAAAAGCTTTACATATGGCTTCGGGAAGAAGCCAATTTCAGATTATGATGATAGTAAGGGCAAACTGGTAATTTTCCTCCAAGGTGACAAAAGCAAGGAATTGTGGAATATGCTTTAAGAGTTGTAGAGTAAGTTTAAGAGTTATAGAGTACTGCACAAGCTTGACGATGGAAAAAGATCTAGAAAGGGGAGGTAAGGGTATTCGGTCCAATGATACAAGGAACGAAATTCGATACGAAACGCGGGACGGAAACGGAAACGGGAAACGCTACCTTGAGTGAATCGAGAACGTTTGGTGTTATGAGTTATGACAGTTTTTTTTAAAGGCCCAACTATACCTAGCCCACTTTAATGCTTTCTTTAAAACCCTACTTGGTAAAACTTTAAGAAAAAGTCAAAAAGAAAAAAAAATAAAGAGAAGGGGGAGGGGCACACCCACGTAATTAGAAAAAACTGACTGGAGACCCATTAAATGAAAAAAAAAGGAGAGGAAGACAGAGAAAGGAAATGTCGGAGGCTAGGGAAAGAATGAGAGAAAGCCAACTGCCGACCGCCGCTGCCGACCGCCGCTGCCGACCGCCGCTGCCGGAGATTCGGGGATCTGACAACACCATCTGGCTCGGAATTCTTGCTAGAACCAAAGCCCCATGGTAATTTATCCTAGTATAAGCATTTTCCTCTTCAATTTCCAGATCTAGGTTTTCGAATCAACCCTAGATCTGTGATTTTTCATCTTCTTTTCTTTCCTCTCTCTCTCGGTCCTCTAGTGTCGACCCTTGAAGAAGAAAAAGGAAACGCCATGACCACCGTACTGAGACGCGAACCGCAGCGATTTGGGTCGCGTTCGTTCCGCGATTCGGTACGAACGACTCAGGACGCGATTCGGCCGTACGTCCCGCGTTCCTGGTTTCACTGATTCGGTCAAAGCTATAAAATATGTCAAAAAAATGGGGAAAGGCACGTGCCTTATTGCAATCCTCCTAAAAGCCAACTCTACTTCAACTAATCAGGAATGCTTTGAAGTTGGTCCCCACCATTTAAAACCCCCTTGTTTTTCAACTCATAAGGCCAACTGTGGGGGTGGGCTTTCTAATATTAAGCCCACTTCTCTAGAATCAAACTCAACTTTTATTTTCTCCACTAATCTTTCACAAGCCCATCTAAATTCCAACCCAATTTTCTTTAAACCCATCCAATGTCAAGAGTCCAATTCCTAATCTAGTAAAACCACCCATCTGCAAGTTTGATCATACTAACTCCTATGATCCTTTCAACCCATACTTTCTACCCTTAACCCCACAACTCCACCAAGTGACCAACCTATTTTTCGGACCCTTTCTTCCACACCTCAATTCATTTCTTCACTTCTTCAAAAATTATACCAAAGGACCTTTTGTATTCTCTACTCCCATCGCACTCAAAACCTTCTACATGCAACATTCAACAAATCAGATTTTGAGCATTTGTGGCAGCAGCGTTCTGACTTTGTTGGTGAGTACATTGACGAATGCTACCAAGGCCGAGAATCGAACGCTGATTTTCCACCCACCCACTGTGCTCATAACCAGACCCTTCCATTGGATATACTGTCGGATGTTTCTGCCATGGGGAAGCCACAGAAGCTGCTAAAGTCCACTCTCGACAAAGAGGAGATTAAACTACAATGCAAACAGTATTCTGAAGATTATGGTAACGACTATTGCCTAGCCTGGTAATGTAATAGACTAGCCTAGGGAGAGGGGCACTTTTGGTATTAAATAATTAGTTAGTTTTAATAGTTGCTTGAAGAATAAGTTAGTGAGGTAGGGAGGAAGTATCTCTATAAATAGAATAGATTAGGGAGAGAGAAATGATGTTGAATATTGAGTAATAGTGTGGGTGAACTTTTAAGAGTTCTTTTGGGAGAGAGCAAGCCTCTCGAAAGCTTGTGAACACTATCTCTATTTTACTGTTTTCCAGAAACATATCATTCAAGTCCATTTTACTTCTTTATCTTCTTCTCTAATCTGCCCTAATGATGTCAGTTCATTTCAAGAAGATATGGGAGCCATATGTGGGGTGTCTTAACCGCTCACTATCAACGCTTCTTTTTACTATGATCAACTTTTCTTTATTCTGGTGATTGTTGGTTAGTTATCCACTCATGATAACTTCCTCCCATGATGCACCTTAAGGGCCACTGGTTAACTATTGGGTAAATACCGACTTATGGTGATTTTCACCCATGTTGCCTACTAAGGCGTCATTCATGATGGTAGTTACCTAACCCTTGGTAATTTCAACCCATGTTGCCTAACCCAAGGTTCCTCAACATTTGGCTTCCCCTCCTCCATGGGGCTTTGGAGCTTTTTGCCTAATACCGTTAAGGTCATACCCCTATGCCTAAAACATAAGGATCTTGGTATGGGGTGCTTGAGTGAGTGGTTCCCTTTAAAGAGGCTTATTTTCTCCCAAACAATATCGATATGGAATTATAGATTATATGATATTATTTTATATAAGGCATTATTTGTGTTTATGAACATGTATGCATTGCTTGTCTAAGCATGATCCTTTTCTGAGTGCTGTTTGCACAGGCTTCAGGACCTTTATTATCTAGTGTACCCTGTTTGTTCTGCCTACAACATTGATTGTTACTATCCTGGAAAGTGGAAACCACATATACATTTGGCTTGGTAGCCTCTATGCTGAGAGTTTTGGGTAGTATGTTTAGAATTCAGGGTTTTGAACTCAATTAGGTGAAACATTGTGCATAAAGGTCCATTTTTTTGTTGAGCAGTGATTATCTGTACTTGAAGTTTGAATATTATGTGTCCTGCTTTATTTGCATTACAATAAATGCTAGTATGATTCCTGTTAATTTCTGCAGATACTGAGACTTTACTGACTGAATACATAGTATGTATGTTTCTCTGTGTTGGTATAATAGGCTATGCTTTCGGGAGAACCAAATATTGTGGAGGCTGTTGCTGCCTTACTGAAGGCAATTGTTGCAAGAAATCCAAAGGCTATGATACGCCTATATAGCACAGGGGCATTTTATTTTGCCCTTGCATACCCTGGGTCTAATCTTTTTTCAATAGCACAACTCTTCCATGTGACACATGTCTACCAAGCATTTCATGGCGGGGAAGAGGCAGCTGTTTCTTCCTCTTTGCCATTGGCAAAACGTAGTGTTTTGGGTGGTCTCCTCCCAGAATCATTGCTTTATGTATTGGAGCGCTCGGGACCAGCAGCGTTTTCTGCAGCTATGGTCTCTGATTCTGATACTCCTGAGATTATTTGGACTCACAAAATGAGGGCTGAAAATCTTATTCGACAGGTATCATGGTCATGTTTTTGTTTTCTACATGTTCCTTTTAATGTTTCGGGGATAAACCTGTAAAAAGTCTGTTGGAGTTCCTGTAAAAAAAAAAAGAAAGTCTCTTGGGGTTACTCGAAGATGGATTTATGTGAGTGCATACAGAAATGTTATATTGTTGCTTTTTAGTACTGTTGTCTACCTAAAGCTCTTAGACTTATTACAGGTGTTGCAGCATCTTGGTGACTTTCCTCAGAAGTTGTCCCAGCATTGTCATGCGCTCTATGATTATGCTCCTATGCCACCAGTTACTTATCCAGAACTAAGAGATGAAATGTGGTGCCATCGTTATTACCTCAGGAATTTGTGTGATGAGATCCGATTTCCAAATTGGCCTATTGTTGAACATGTTGAGTTTCTACAGTCATTATTGGCAATGTGGCGTGAGGAGTTGACACGGAAGCCCATGGATCTTTCTGAAGAAGAAGCTTGCAAGATATTGGAGATAAGTTTTGAGGATATATCAGCTGAGAATTCTCCTAAGACTCGTTTTCCTGAAAATTTAGAGGAGAATGGTAGCTTGTCCAAGCAAATTGAGAATGTCGATGAAGAAAAACTGAAACGACAGTATAGGAAATTGGCAATCAGATATCATCCTGACAAGAATCCTGAAGGGAGGGAAAAATTTCTCGCGGTTCAGAAAGCTTATGAACGTTTGCAGGTAGGTCTTGAATTTATCTCTTGTTTGATCTACTTGTGGGCCTGTGGCTATAAACATTACATATATGGTAAAGATACTGCCCTTCATTTTCTTCTGCTTGTTTATTGACGTTCAGCTCTCCAACAGTTTGGCTTGAATCTGATGCTTGGATATTTATTTTTTTAGGGTTTGTGACTAAAGGATTTTTTTTGCTGCGAGTATCATTCTTGTAGTTTGAAATATGTATAATATTTTTCACTGTAATCTGTTTAACTGTTAATTGGTGCGTGGTGATGAGAGAGGTCTGAAATGCCTAATTTATAATACATTTAAGAAGCGGAATGCTAAACTGACTCTCCTTCTGATCTATTTCCCTGAAAATCTAGATCTTCTTCAACCATCCATGACTATGGATAGTCGGATGTAGCTCTTCACTAGCTTATTGCAGGGAACCCACTCAGACCACCGGGCTGCTCACTTATTCTAGAAAGAGGAAGAAAGGAGTACAGAGTGGGAAGCACACATAACTGAATTAGTTACATGATATCAGTAAATAGGATTATACCACTGAAATATAGCGGACAAAAGTTATATAGTTTGTTAGAAATAGAGAAATGTGGCAAGGCTATATAAATAAAACGAGAGATCGTGGGATCTATTTGAAATTATGCTTTGTATCTGGTCTCTGGGAGAGTCGTTAGCCTCTGGAATTGTTATGAGTTGTAATTGAGAGAGTTGCACTAATTTTATCTATACAAGTTATTAGTGCATTTTTGAATTATCTGACATTTTTGACCTTGATCTCATTCTTTATTTTATCCTACACATTACTTGTTGAACTGCCTGATTCTAGGGCAATGAGACCAGGGTTTGGAAATATTTTCTTCAAACTTATAGAAAACGCTGCAGAAGAATGCCTTACCATATATAAAGTGTTGGATTACCAAAGTGTTAACATCTACAGCTTCCCCTTTTTGGCAGTTTAGAATCACTTGTACCAGTCCTGTTTCTTGTAAAGCTCTAGACAACTTGGTCTGCACCTATCGACTTAGTCTGATGATTATTACACATTGGGTACAAACACGTAATTTTTTTTTCTCTTTACTTTGTGAAAGTCTTTATGGGTCTTGTTTTTAAAATACACAGCCTTTACCAACAACTCTTAAACTCTGTTTTATATGTAGATAAAAGAAAAAAAAAGGAATGAGGGCAGCGGTTATGCGGCCTCTGTTTTATATGTAGATAAAAGAAAAAAAAAAAGGAATGAGGGCAGCAGTTATGCGGCCTCTGTTTATCTCCAATTGGAATTATCTGACATTTTTGAATTCAGTTATTAGCTCATGCCTTGCAAATAGAATAATATGGAATGGCATGAGGGTTGGGATTGGAATAGAGACAGACGGGTTAGAAGGGACAAAAATTATAAATTATCCCACTGATAATGTGCCATGTAATTTGGAGTGAGTCGGAAAAGGGCATAAGATTGGGTTCAATCTCTATTCTTGTGCCACCCTCTAAAACATCAAACTAAACATAAATAGAGTTATTTTTTATTTATATTTTGATAAGGACAGAAACACTAGGTCTGGCCCCGAGAATAAGATATTGTATCAGTTGGACATAATAGAGTCTGATACAAAGGAGAGATTGGTAGAACAATTTTGATTTGGAGGATAGTAGGACATAGTTGTCCAAGAGATGGGAAAACCTGAAGGTTATGGAATTATGGAAATAATCTAATGATGAGATTGCTTGTATAATTCCGTGTTGTTTGTAATACAGTGTTTCACAAATGAGGAATTATGACCATCTTGAATTTGCCCATGTGATATGCTTCTTCAGTACACATTAATGTGATTTACAGGTGCCATGGTTTTGCTTAACCTTCTTAGACTGTAGTTGGACACGGGGGTTTTTTGTTGCCATGTGTAATGGTAATAAAGGGGTAGGGCATTGAATCTGGAGCAATGGGTAAGAATCTAAAAGTTGGCCATGTATATCATCTTCAAAGACTTGTTATTATGTACTCTTGTGGGCAAACATCCACTTCCTCTGTGCTTGTATACTGCCTGATGACGTCCTGTCTCTTTGGTCATTTGTTTGCATATTAATTAATAAATTTTAATGGCTTTCATAATGACAATGGATGGAGCTATCTCGTGCAGTATTTTGATCACCTTACCTGATGTGACTCTTGTAGGCTTCTATGCAAGGTTTGCAAGGTCCTCAGGCATGGAGGGTGTTGCTTTTATTGAAGGGACAGTGTATCTTATACAGACGATATGGAAGTGTTCTGGAGCCTTTTAAGTATGCTGGCTATCCAATGTTGTTCAATGCAATCACTGTTGATAAGGATGATAACAATTTTCTCTCATCTGATAGAGCTTCACTTCTCGTCGCGGCCTCGGAGCTTACTTGGCTCACGTATACCAGCTTTTTTCATCATGTTACAATTATGTATATTACTTGTATTATATTTGATGTGTTGCTTGTGTTTATTAAGTCTTTGCATTTCTCTTTGTAGATGTGCATCTTCCTCTTTAAATGGGGAAGAGCTTGTGAGGGATGGAGGGATACAACTTCTTGCAACGCTTCTCTCTCGGTGCATGTGTGTTGTGCAGCCAACTACTCCAGCTAGTGAACCATCTGCAATTATTATCACAAATGTGATGCAGACATATGCTGTGTTAAGTCAATTTGAGACTGCTAGGGTTGAGATGCTTCAACTTTCTGGTCTGATTGAGGACATTGTACATTGCACTGAACTTGAGCTGACTCCTGGAGCCGTTGATGCTGCACTTCAGACAATTGCTCATCTTTCTGTATCCTCTGAGCTACAACATGCACTGATAAAGGCAGGAGTACTATGGTATGTGATTGAACTGGCACATTTGCCTTTATTTTTTTAAAAAAAGTGATTAAAAGTGATAGATAAATGTTATAAAGACAACAAGTGGGTGTCATGCACTTACAGAAGGAGAGGGAAGGACATAAAAATTGTGCTCTTGAACTAAAGCAAGTTATGTACAATATCTAGAACATCAAGAATCGCCGAGAAGCTTAAACTCGACTCTACTGTGATAGCATCACGTGGGGAGGCTACATCCTCAATTTTTTTTTTCTCTTTTCAGTCACACCCCCAAATTGCAAATGGAACCATCTTTCATACTTGAGCAGGCCATCCGGCTTCCACATTTTCTTTTATTGACGAGAGCAATGGGCCAATGGCTGTAATTTGGTCCTTGCAAGAAGCGATGACGGTTAAGGGGTTGGGGCAGATTGAGGGGAGGAGGGCTGGTTGGTTGTATGGGGGTCGGGGGATGCCTACCAGCAGATATAAGATAGAGACCAGGTTGACAAGAGCCGTGAGATAACAGGGATATAAGATGTGGGTTTACCTTTGAAGTTTAAATTAGTGCTTGTGCCCTATTGAGATTAGCTGATTAGACATGAAGTATAAATCAACATTTGAATCATTTGCTTATAGAAGTTTTTTGTTACAAATGTAGTGCAACTTTATCATGATGAGTAATTAGTGAATCACTGAGTCGTCGTGATTTTTAGGTACCTTTTGCCATTGTTGCTTCAGTATGATTCTACAGCAGAGGAGTCTGATATGACTGAAACACATGGCGTTGGTGCTAGTGTTCAAATTGCTAAAAATTTACATGCTGCTCGAGCATCTGAGGCTCTATCAAGGCTAAGTGGTCTGTGTACAGATGGGATTCCAGCACCATATAACAAGGCTTCAGTGCTTGCCCTTCAGGCTTTGCTGACTCCTAAGCTGGCTAGTATGTTAAAGGAACAATCCCCAAAAGAACTGCTATCAAAATTAAATTCCAATTTGGAGTCCCCAGAGGTAAATACCTTTTTCTTACCTTGATATATCATCTCTGACTTACTACCGGCTCTCTTTATATTAGGAAAAAGTTAATTGGATGTGATTGATTGCTCGCTATATCATTGCATGGCTTGTGAATGGCTCTATCTTGATACATTCCGGATTTCTTTCATAGTATCCTCGACATTTTTCATGATAAATATGTTACTAGAAGTCTCGACAATCCCAGTTTTTTTTCTTTTCTTTTTTTCCTCTCCATTTATTTCACGTGGTTAATGGGTACCCACCTTATAATAAATTGGTACTCACGTGATTCTCTCTCCAACCCATTCTTTTAAACCTCTTTTCTAAATTGTTTCTTTTATGCTTATATTTGAGTTATTTTACCAAAAATTTAGTACCAAAAATAAAATAGAATAAGAATGAATAATAAGAAACTATTTTTGTTTTTCTTTCTACTTTTATTTGGTTTATTTAAGTTTGTGCTTAGTACTTTTGAACTTTTGCGGTAGTTTAGTGATGAACTATGCTGTCCTATATCCTTCTTTGCATCTTTAGTGTAATTATTATGTTGTTTTAGTAGTAATATGTTATATAATTGATTTTTAAAGATTTTGGCCTCAAAGGTGTGCCTCACCTACGAGATGCGTGCACCTTCGCCTTGCGCCTTTTAAAACTAAGGATATTCCTGACCGCCTTTGGTCAAGTTAACCCAGTTTATTACCATGACATTCACTTAGTAAAATAAGAGAATCAAACACAAAATCCAAATCTAAAAAAATAAATAAATTACTAACCTAATTGAAATATTGATTCAGAACTTTTATTTCTTAGAATCAAAACACTACCTCATGTATAACTAAGTGATTATTACGCAGTCAGTGTCCTCTCCTTGAAATTCACAACAATATATGCAGCTTGAGAGTTGAGACATAGTACACCCAGCCACTCTTGACTAATACTCTGTAGCCTTGACAACTATTCGACTTGCAAACTATAGTGGTATGCCTCCCACCATGAGACGAGTCACACGAACGATGTAACATCAGCAATGTTGAGTACAGAACCAATTGTCGAAGTAAAAGATGTTATGATCTATTAGTATTAACCTAATATATAGCTGTTTACACTAAATATGCACAAGTCTCGGGGAAACCCCTTCATCCATTCTAATGTATGGTTATTCCCTTACCTTTTCTCTTCGCCAATGGTTAAATAGTATCTCATTCTGGCTGTTGCCACAAGTCTCGAGAGTTGCTTTGGAAATTGAAAGTATTACCTGAATTCTACTGAATATGATAAAGCATACGCTAAGCTTTGTAGACATCCCTCTCATGTAGTCGTCAACCTTCTTCATCGACCCCCCGTCGTTGCTGAAGGAACCGAGGAACTTAAGACATTCTCGAAACAACAAAACTTTCTCAAACCATATCTTAATCTAATTGACTAATTGTGATACTCCTTCCGTCCCATATAAATCGATGCACTTCCTATTTTCGTTCGTCCCACATTTAATTGATACTCTTCCTAAAAGGGCAGGTTCCACTAATTTAATATTATTCCTCTCTTCATGGGAAACCCAACAATAGTAAAGAAATATCACCCACACTCTTACTTCAAAAATTTTAGTCCCTACCATCTAGTAACTACTAAGAAAAAGATAGTCCCCTACCAATCACCCACACTCTTACTTCAAAAATTTTAGGCTCAAGTGGTAAGAAGCTTGATGTCGCTTAAGGGGGGTCTCGAGTTCGAGCCTCACCATATGCAGAAACTCTTGTTGGGAGATTCACCCACCAAAGCCAGGTGTGCGGCCCGCCGGCCCGGGTCGAACTCGGATGTAATCGGAGCAAGCTCCGGTGAACCAGGTGGGTAACCAAAAAAAAACTACCAACAAGAAAATAAAGAAGTCAAAAAGCTCCTAAAACTGTATGCCGATCAAACTATATCGTTTTTCAAGAATCACGACAAGAAAATAAATTTTTGAATCATGTTAAAAATTTCTTTTTTTGTGAAAGAATATTTCGTAATCAAAATTGTTTAACTTTCAAGTACTCAATTAAATCTCTTAAGGCAATGGGAAAGAGAAGTTGACGTGCAGACAAATCTCTATTGGCTATTGGCTATTCACTAAACATTATTCACTATACTTTTGTCCAATGACAATCCAACATTATCACTTCAATAATTCAAACATGATTTTCTTGTCTATTGGCTTTGGAAATGTTTTCTATTTCTTCCACTATAATTAAACTTGGATCTGATTCGGATAGGATCACATGGGTAGTTATTATGAGAGGAATAGTAAAAGAGGAAAGAAAGAAGTAAATCTACCCCAGAAAGGAAAGAGGAAAAGAACAAAGAGACTGCAAATTATAAGATTATAAACATATTGACATGCTTATTATCTCAATTAAAGCAATTTTAAATCCAAATTCCAAGTAAAAAAATTTGACGTATCTGTGCGAAGTTATATCATACACCCTCTATAAACTTCTGATCTATCTGCTTCAGTTTCTCTCAAGTGACTTTGTTTTTGTTCCTTGAGATTGGTCCTTCAGTTTGTCTCAAGTGACTTCGTTTTTGTTCCTTGAGATTGGGTCCACTACGTATAATAATGTTTTCTTTTCCTTCTTTATTCTTCTTTCTTCGTTCTCCCTTCAAGCATCATGGTCTTTCTTTCTCTCACCTCAATTGAAGACAATAACAATATCCACCAACATATCTATTTATTCACCTCTATTTAACTAAGTTTCATCGACCTTTTAACTTCACATAAAATTAATCTTTATTGATTAATAAATTTGTTAATTAGTAGATCGTGTAAAGTTATTTACTTATGAATTCTATAATGCCATAACTATGTACCATATGTTCAGTTTATTTAAGCCATATCATAAGCCCAATTTCTCCAACAAGATGTTCAGCCTAGGGGTGGTGAGGTTTATGTTCACTTACCCTTTCATTTGCAGAACATGTCTTTTAAACATAAAGCTAATTTTGCATGTGATATTTTGAGTTTGAGCCTTAATCAACAAATCTTTAAACCACGGAATTAATAGTGAGCCGTTCCCCTAGAGAATAGTGAGTTCTAAGGGATTTTAGAGAATAGCCGTGATAAAAATCATATTCTTCTCACCCGGTTGTTCTTGACATAATGGTGACTTGCTTGTGGATTCTAAAAGGTCCTACTTTTTTATGTACAGGTTATATGGAATTCTTCAACACGTTCGGAACTGTTGAAGTTTGTTGAGGACCAGCGTACATCACAGGGTCCTGATGGATCATATGATCTAAAAGATGCTCATGACTTCTCATATACTTCTCTATCCAAGGAGCTCTGTGTTGGTAATGTTTACTTGAGGGTCTATAATGACCAACCAGATTTTGAGATCAGTGAACCAGAAGCTTTCTGTATTTCCCTAGTGGATTATATATATTCTCTAGTACATGCGCAAAGCACTGCAGCTTCTTTACTTGCCAGTAATGAAGATCTGAGTATCTCCACAGATAAATTTAAATCAGCAACTGAAATGGAAGATCCATCATATGGTCAGCAGACAAGCACTGATGATTCTGTAGTCGTCTCTGATGAGAGGGTCTCACAGGAGGATGATTCAAGTATGCTGAAACATCTTCGCTCCGTGTTAACTTCGCTTAAGGTAAATCAACTTTTGTGTATAAGAATAATGTGTGAGCCTGCAGTTAATTGTATTCACAATAAATTACTTGTGTTGCAGAACCTGCTGACTAGTAATCCAAATTTGGCTTCCGTTTTTTCCATCAAGGAAAGGCTGTTGCCTCTGTTCGAATGTTTTTCTGTTTCTGATGCATCCAATACTGGCATTTCTCAACTATGCTTGAATGTGCTGTCTCTCTTGACTGCATATGCTCCCTGTTTAGAAGCTATGGTTGGTGATGGATCCAGTCTTCTTCTCCTACTCCAAATGCTCCATTCTTCTCCAAGCTGTCGTGAAGGAGCTCTTCATGTTCTTTCAGCCTTAGCAAGCACATCGGAACTCGCTTGGGCTGCTGCGAAGCATGGTGGAGTAGTTTACATTCTTGAACTTCTGCTGCCATTGCAAGGTAATATTGGACTAACTAGAATTAGAGTTTGCTCTAAGGTGGCATTTTTTTATAGTGACTTGATCTTGTGCAGAAGAAATTCCCTTGCCGCAGAGAGCTGCAGCTGCCTCTTTATTAGGAAGGCTTGTTGGCCAGCCCATGCATGGCCCTCGAGTTGCTATAACGTTGGCAAGATTCTTTCCAGATGGTCTGGTATCAATAATCAGAGATGGTCCAGGTGAAGCTGTGGTTTCTGCCCTTGATCAAACAACAGAGACACCAGAACTTGTCTGGACACCAGCTATGGCAGCTTCCTTATCGGCGCAAATTGCTACTATGGCTTCAGATTTGTATAAAGAACAGATGAAGGGTCCAGTTATTGACTGGGATGTACCTGAACAAGCATCGAGCCAGCAAGATATGAGAGATGAGCCACAGGTATGCAATCCTGCATACATAATGTAATTTGTATAGTCTTTTGTTAGTGAAGACATTGATATTTTGTACACAGGTTGGAGGAATATATGTGAGACTATTCTTGAAGGATCCCAAGTTCCCTCTTAGAAACCCAAAAAGATTTTTAGAAGGTCTCCTTGACCAGTATGTTTCGTCTGTGGCGGCTACACATTATGATACGCAAGCTGCTGATCCTGAACTCCCTCTGCTTCTTTCCGCTGCACTTGTATCACTGCTCCGGGTACACCCTGCTCTTTCAGATCATGTAGGATATCTTGGGTATGTGCCAAAGCTCGTTGCTGCAATGGCTTATGAAGGAAGGAGAGAGTCCATGGCTTCAATTGATGTTAAAACTGGAAGCTATGACGCTGATGGTAGTTACGATACTGAAGATGCTTCATCACAGCCTAATAAACAAACTCCACGAGAACGAATTCGTCTTAGTTGTTTGCGTGTGTTGCATCAGCTTGCAGCTAGTACGACATGTGCTGAAGCTATGGCTGCAACTAGTGTAGGGACTCCTCAGGTAACTTGGTTACATTGCCATCTCTTCCCGCTTGACCCCCGTCCCCAAAACGTGACCCCCGTCCCCAAAACGTCTTAACGATAAACACGCAACAATGTTAATGTTGTGATATGGTCTGTTCTCTTTATCTTTAATGAGGTAAACTGTATTATGTGCAAAAATATAATATTTGTTCTTCAATGCCATCATGCTTGTGAATTCGCTTTCACTGAATTGTCTGCATAAACTGTTTCTTATAGTGTGGCACATGTTTCAACATGCGCACTTCTAATACTTGATGTACTTTATTATATCCATGCTGAAAGTTGTATTAAGAAGGGGAACTTACGTTTATGTGAATATTAGCTCTTACCAAAAAAAAAAAAAAAAAAAAAAAAAAAATCAAGGCCTTGAAATATGTTCATGTGCTCAATCTTTTCACTTCTTATCTTTGCAGGTGGTCCCACTTTTGATGAAAGCCATCGGATGGCAAGGTGGAAGCATATTGGCCCTTGAGACTCTCAAACGTGTTGTAGTTGCCGGAAATCGTGCTCGTGATGCACTTGTGGCACAAGGGCTAAAGTAAGTTTCTGAAGTAAACTGCTTTTGGGCAACAGTTAAATGGTGAATGTCTTATGATGGACTGATGCTTGACTTTTGCTTTTGAACCTGTTTATGCCAACTTGAACCTAACCCATTGCCATTTTAACCCTAGGTATCCAATTTCTAACCCCCCTCCTCCCCTCCCTGCACCCCCCCCCCCCCCCCAAAAAAAATGATAGAAAGATAAGGGAAGGTGTTAAACCATAACAAAGGACGAATAAACAAGCAAAACAAATCCCAAAAGCATCTTTTGGATATTCCAAACATTTCCTTTTTGCCATCAATGTGTCATTTCTCTCTTTTCCTGACTGGGTTTCCTTATAATCAGTTTTTCTTGCTTTTTATCTAGATCAATTTTTTTGTTAAGCAATTTTAAGATTATTTGATGACAGGAAAGGCTGATAGGGTACCAAAAGATTTGTTTCTTGTGGATTATTAGAAGCAGCTTACTATACAACTTGCTCACATGTCCCTGTTCCCTTAGGCAACAAATATGGTTTATCTTGCTGAACAGAAGTTATGACATCAATCTGTTTTAATTTGGAAGTTTTAACTTTTTAAATGGCTGACAAAGATAAAGAATGAGTCGTTTCTAACTTAAGAGGTGGGAAAAGTGCAACGTCTCTGAGCTGCTTTCATATAATTTTGTGGAAAGAAAGAACAATTGTAAAATGTGTTACTAAACGCTCCTTTTAGTGAACTGTTTACTTTTCTTGTGGCCTTTGATTTTATTTTTGCCTGGATAAATAAGGTACAATTAGTATTCTTATCAGTGCGTTCTTGTTTGTTAAGGGTTGGTCTTGTTGAAGTTCTCCTTGGTCTTCTTGACTGGCGAGCTGGTGGAAGGAATGGTCTTTGCTCACAAATGAAGTGGAATGAATCTGAAGCATCAATTGGCCGCGTGCTTGCTGTTGAGGTTTGTAGTTATTCTATGTTTGTTTATCACAAGCATAATTTCTTTTGAGCTCAACTCGAAAACTATGTCACCCTGTTTCCCAACAGGTCATGATTTTGGTTGACCTCTCTCATTATATACCATGAACCACACATCTTTCTGTTGTGTGCTTTACTTTAAATAAATGACACGTCTTAACTGGCAGACCATATTCATAGTTTTGCAAAAGCAATAGCTTGCAAAGCTTCACTTGTATTGAGGGTTATTCAAGAAAAGTTCATGAAAAAGAAAAGTGTTTAGAAAATGGGTTGAAGGGGGGGGGGGGGGGGGGGGTTGATGTGGGGTTTCGCACTCTTAAAGTGACAAGTTTGTAGAGCCTTGATGCGCCAGTGACTAGATGGCCTTCCAGTGACGTTAAGTTATGCTGCATACTTGCATCTGTTGTGTGCATCTGTGTGAGTGAGACAGAGAGGGGTGAGCTCCTCATGCAGGGCCTGTTTGAACTATATCTCAAGTAAACACATCCTGGGTCCCAAACCATACCTGAGTGATGTGCTAGACTGAACAATATTCACTAAAAGGAGCCTAGTATAAAGACATACATCCCAGTTGAGAAACAAGTCAGCTCCATAACTATAGACATGTTGTGCAACTATTTTTCTCATAGCAACTGAGGTCCGACTTCATGTCAGTTTTCAGAGTCATTTCCTGTTATGGCCACTCCTCACAAATTAGATATCTCTGTTACCAGAAGATCAATATATACTCTCCAACATCATGGACAGCTCTCAGCTCCTTTTTTCTTTATAAAAACAAAGAGTTAATTTTTTTTTCTTTCTTTGTGCTTGTATTCATTTCCAACCAATGCCAGCTCATCCTTATCCATTTTAGAAATTTGTTGATGAATCAGAGCAAAGAGTGTCTTACACTTTGCTATAAGCACATCCCAAGTTTGCTTGCCAGTGGAGTCATATCATCCCAAGTTTGCTTGCCAGTGGAGTCATGTCCTACACTTTGCTATCCTACATGACCTACTCTTAGTTAGAGCTACTTTGTTTCACACTTCCATGCAGTTAAAGACATCATTTCTTTCAGATGGAAACTTCTCGGTGGCCACAGCAAAGTCTGCATATTTGCTCCACCCTCTTCACAGTAATTTGAAGCCTCACAGAGACTGAACTCCGAAAAACCTTCATCATCCTAATTGACTTTTTTTGTTCATGACATAGAAGTATTCTTCAAAATTTTGAATTTGTTTGGAGTTCACTTGCCTTTTTTTTTTTTTTTTTTTTTTTTTTTTTTTTTTATAAAAGTACTGTAGAAGATTTACAAATTTCACAAAGGAAGTTGGATTTGGACAACCTCTTTGAAATGGAGGTTATTTGATTCTGATATCAATATTGGATTATGATGGGAGTGTAAGATAGCGGTTTCTTCTTCTACTTTGATTATACCTATATCTATCTATAATTTTATGGCTCTGAAGTCTGAACTTAGTGTTTGAACTTATGAGGATTTTTCTGTGTTATTTTCATAATTGTGTCTCCATTTAATGAAAACAAGGTATAAAGTACCTTTTATTTGGATGAAATCCAATCATTAGTAGCTAATACATAGGACTTTACAAAGTTCAGAGTACTTGTGGACTAATATTTTATGAAGTATTGCTGAAATCCAAACTAGGAGTTAAAAAATTAAAAATTCAGTTGATAAATGAAAACAATGAGATCGATGAGATTAATATTCAAATCTTTTTTCTTAGAACGTATTGATCTGATCCCATAAATGGGGTGCAAATCCATAATAGGCATATAGAAATTATTGTACGTCAAATAACATCAAAAGTCTTAGTTGCATAATTCATAAAATTTACGCAGGTACATGTTTGAACTTTATTAGTTTTAGAGCATGACATCTATGCAATTATGCCTATCTACCTCTGTTGCGGCTTTCTCTGGATTCAAATCTACATGTGGGCTCTCTCTTGAAATGAAGATTGCTTGATTTTAGTGTCAAAGTAATAGGTAGACTTTATATTTTTAATCAGATAGGATTAAATATTGGCGTCAAGTGAACTTAGCAAGATTGGACTGATTAAATATTGGCCTCAAGCGAACTTAGCAGGATTGGATTCATGGATAATTCAGTAGTTCAGACTGAATTCATACTCATTCATGTGTGTTTTGACTATGAGCAACTGTGACATACTGTGCTGCATGACAGTACTGGGCATGTTTTACATGGAACTTTTCATCCACTGATATGTAGATATGTCAAGCACTCCAGTACTGTGCTCTTGTGTGTCTGAAGTGGTACGAGGTTGGGTACTTTATTATGGTTAAAACAACTAATCTGGAGATGTAAAGTGTGACGGAGACCACAACCTAAGCGTTTATGAGCCTACTAAAAGTCTGCTAATAATCAAGCTCATATGACTCGAACGGAATTGATTATAGGTTCGAGTTTTAGCTTTCAATTGAGCTAAAACCTTATCTAGGCTCAGTTCTTTTAGCAATTAGAGTGATCGAGCGTAGCTTATGTTTCAATTAAGATGAGCTTTGTGCTTTCACAGTTCTCTAACGCTTGACTTTAATAAACTCAAGTATTCTCTGTATAGATAGTTTTACAGTATCAATACAAGTAAAGATACATAGTGTACCAATAATTACTGTGATTTAAAAATGAATTCATAGGAAAAAGTTAAGTGCAAGTGTGCAACACTTTGAGTTTTGCACTTCCACACACCTCTCTTTGACCAAATTTCTTTTACTGATTTATAAAAACAGAAATTGTCATTTAATATGTTGTTGGATTTGTTTCAATGAATATTTTTG
The DNA here is from genome assembly GCF_026745355.1 of Beta vulgaris subsp. vulgaris. NCBI lineage: Eukaryota > Viridiplantae > Streptophyta > Magnoliopsida > Caryophyllales > Amaranthaceae > Beta > Beta vulgaris. The sequence continues at coordinate 41,960,372 of NC_079209.1, read as the reverse complement.
CAATATCAACTTTTTATAATTTTTTATAAGTAGATGATTAGAGAAATTAATGGTCAAAGTTGTGCTTGGCAAGCATGAAAGTCAAACTGTTGCACTTTGGAAACAATGGAAGTATAACTTTAATGAACAACTGAACTAGGTTTAAGCATAAATGGACCTTTTGCTCTTGAACATGAATTAACAAGGCATTCATGAATCATGTTTCTGAACGAAAAAAGTGTTCATGAAGAGACGTAAATTAGGATCTTTATGCTTGTATAGAAGACTTCAACCTTTTGTTTGTTTTTTTTTTTTTTGGTTTTTGTTTGACTGAAGCTTTATTATTGACCAAGCACTAAAACTTGTTCAAGCTCGCTTCATTTTTTCGCTTAAGGAACAGACATGAGATTTAGCTGACTGAGTTCAGGTTGCTCGTCAAAAAAATATATATATTCACACTACCCCTAGCAGCACTTCCCTGTATAGGATAAATGAGAACCTTTTAATTGCGGGAAAAATTTCGGCTTTAAATTTGATCCAGTGAGGTCAAATTCACTTCACCAATTCTGTTACACAATGTTTGGCACATATTCTACTTGTTATGACTGTCTAACATATGTTTTATCTTTTATGCTGCTGATCCAGGTATTGCATGCATTTGCCACAGAAGGAGCTCACTGCAGTAGTGTGCGTGAGATATTAGATGCCTCTGATGTAAGTTTGCTTTTTTTTTTTTTGGTATCTTTCTCTTCTGATGAGGAGGGGGGTTTGCATGACACACAGTTACTACACCGAAGAGTGAAAACATTGGGCTGAAAGCTACAAAAATAAAGCCAGATGAAACTAAGCTTTTGAATTAGTACTTGTAGGAACAATGAAGCTTTTGTAGTATATAAAATACTGACTCCCTCCTTTCCACACACACACACAATATATATATATATATATAGAAGTGAGTTCATATGAGAATGCATACTCACATGAGAAATGAGAAAAAAAATTTACTCGCTATAATTCTTATGAATAAGTGATGTAACTCCAAAAAAAATTATAAGAAAAATAATTCAAAAAAATTTTTTTTTTTTGGGCTCAAAATTTTTAGGAGGGGTATAACTCTAATGAACAAGTGTTGTAACTCTAATCCAATCGTGTGGTTGAGATTCATTCTCATTTCTCATGTAAGGAGCATTCTCATGTGATCTTGCCCCTATATATATATAAGTCGAGTAATGTAATTGCTGGCACCATCTGAAGGTGATACGTATATCTAATTCTTCCATTTTAAGGTACTTCAGTGGCCTGTCTGACCTATGTACATACAATATTATTAAGGGGATGTTCTTGAAAGTTGCTGCATGACTACCTTTTGCAGGTATGGAGTGCTTACAAAGATCAAAGGCATGACCTCTTTCTTCCTTCTAATGCCCAATCTGCTGCTGCTGGTGTTGCTGGCCTAATTGAGAGCGATTCTTCAAGACTGACGTATGCCCTAACTGCACCTCCGTCACAACCTTCCATAGCAAGGTCACCTCCATCTGCAACTAATGGAGTGCAGGACCTGTACCAATAATGACAAACAATAAAAACGTTCTGTGATTTTTCCTGATCCTTTTTTTTGTGTGTATAGCTTATTGTACAGTCTTTTTGTTTTATGGTTTCCCTCTTATTTTTGGTGGGCCCAATCTTGTTCGGATTTGAGTGATTTCACGCTGAGATCAGAGGAATCTGTATAGGTGACAACTGAGTTTTGTAAATTGTATCTTCTTTTAAGTTTACTCAATAGAAAAGTAAAATTAGTTGGAACATGATAGGGTAATTGTGAAGGTTGGCAACGCTGGAGACAGAGAAGAAAAAATTATTTTGGATTTTTCGGTGATGTTCTCTCTCAAAAAAGTTGGACTTAATATTTTCAAAAGCATCGCCAACGCTTAGAATGATCCAAAACATTTTTGAATGTAATTGTGGTTTCTGAACCTTTTTTTGTTGGGACTTGGGAGGGATCCCGAGGGGGGTTATAATACCGGCATTAGATAGAATTTGTGCTAGAAAGACTACCTAATAGAGAGCATTGGTTCTCTAAGAAACCTTGCTTGAACTATGTTTCTGGTAGCTACGGCAGTACTGTAATTATTTTGAGCACCCAATTTCAGAAATTCATACAATTCCGTTAACAAATTAAAGTTTGAAAGGCATCGTCCTTCAAGCAAAAGCTTCTGCAGTTGAAAATGCTTTGGTCTTTCAAACATAGGTGTGGCTTCTTTTATTGGCTTACGGAATGCGCTGCAATTCATGGTTTAACTTGTTCGGCTCCATTAGTTCTTGAAGGGCATTCTTGCAATTCGTTGCTCATTGAAGAACCTGCTTGATTTCCAAGATTTCAGCTTTGACAACCTTTATATTTTATGACTATTGTTTATATCATTTTTTTGTTAACTCGCAGAGTAGAACTTGATAAATTATGTGATAAAATAATCGATTAAAATTTGCTCCGTTGCTAACCTTGAAAGTTTAAGTCAAGGTTATGGACTTATGGCCTTATGGGTTTATGGCATTTCAAAGTTTTTGTTACAATGAAATTTTATATTGGTAATTTCGTTTTTCCGCTTAAGATGGAGATCTAGTCTCTGAAGATAATTTCCTTCTAAATGCGGTAATAGGGAAAGTGAAAGACCTTAGAGATTTTTAGGAAAGTACTATTGAGGAATGAGTCCTTTTTCATTGGACAACCCATGATGAAATCTCCATTAAAAAAAATAGGTAAGTTCTTCTTCTTTTGTCTTGATGCAAGAGATAAAAAGAATTTGTCAGCTCTTGGCTCTACTAGCTTCCAAGGTGCTCTTTTCCTTTTTACCCACTCCAGTGCAAGAGCATCGTTTCAACCTTATAAAGCACTAGTCTGGACAAAAATAGAAGGATTACCACTCTTGTACAATAAATTTCACATAGCAAGGCAAACTCTTCAAAGAATAGAAACGTGTCCTATACTTTGACAACAAATCAACGTCTTTAGGGTTTAAGGATTATCTAGGAGCAAAGGTGGTCATTCCAATAAACAATCTACTCGTCCTAGGATTTTTCTTTGAATATGAGAATGGAGGACCATAATGGGTCCATTTCAGATATAAAGGAATATCATTTATTGTGCAAAATGTGGAAGAATAGGGCGCAAGAAGCCAATATGTAGAATACTGATGGATATAGCGAGGATGCACTTTGAAACAGTGATGGAAAATATGGGTCAAGGAGTTGATCAACCATATGTTTCACCAACATTCTTTCCCTTTTTACCAATAAGCTGGTTAGTCTCAAAAGGGTGGAGAGAAACAGAACTACGACAATCAATCTGGTCAATTATTCATGGGATAGAGATGAAGAAGGAGATAGTCCATCGGAGAAAACACTATTAGAATATGATGATGATACACAGGATCATTCGTCGTCTAGCAACCCAAGTAGCTCGAGAAATCAAGATGGACCTCCAAACAATAATGACCAACATCAACGAGACTCAGATAATGACGGATCATACTCAAGATCATTTTCCCATTATCAAGATTTGAAGGGTTCATCCTGGATAAAATGGAGGAGTGATTGGACAGCTTGCAAATTTTACTCATCAATGAAATGCAACACCCAAAGTAAAGCAAAGAGGAAATTTGCAGGCTGGGAAGCAGATAATTTTATAAGTAAGTGCTTTGATACTCCTATGAGTCTATCTCTCATAATTCTAATAGCTAGAATTACTCACGCTTAGGGAGGGCAAATTCGACACTTCTTGTAATTTTCAGCACTTTGTCTCCATGTTATACGGGAATATTTACTTCCATATCTTCTACAATATATTTGCTCAAGATGTCTTTAACCACATGGAATTGAACAATGTCTTTAACCATATATTCCTTTTGGGTTTTCAAACTACATGGAATTGAACAATGTCTTTAACCAACCAACAAATCTTTCCCCAATTCAAGAAATATTTGAAGGCCCATTTCCTCCAATCCCAGCCTAGTCACCAAGCAAGTTCGTCTCGTTTGAATCTTGGGATGAATTGGGGAAGATTGACCTGCTGTCAACGAGGCTATTGAAGCCCAAGTCCAAATCTCGACCCAACTGGAAGCTAGTTTCTCCCAGACCTCTTCCTCAAATAACATCACTTTTTCAAACCCACCACCAAACTCCCCAAAATCTTAAAGCTCCTACACTTCGGCTCTATTAGACTTCCCTTTGGAAGAGTGGTATTATGAAATTCCGGAATCAACAATGGACCTTAACAAATTTCCTCCACCTACTGAGATATTCCCAAACTCAAACATAATTATGCTCAATGATCCTTATGGCCCAATCTATCCATCATCATTAAAAAAACTCCCAGGAAACGCCCATGGCTCCTAGTAGGCTACCTAGTCCAAAGCATTAGATAAGTGAAGGAGAGCGAAATAATTCGATCTTACCCAAACCTTCCCTATCTGATTGAAAAGCTGGCGGAAATATATGATATGGATTTTGAAGAGATGCCAAAGAGGATCAAAACACACAAAAGGGAAATCGGTGATGAAGTATGTGCTGAGTGACGAAGAGGATGACCAGTCAAGCAAGAGTACAAGAACCAACAACACCCTTGAAGAATGCACTCCAAAGAAAGGAAAATCCACATAATACGTTCCTTGCGATGTCGTCAAGATAGTTGGAGGTTCGGCTGACCCACAACCTTCACCAATCATATGATTTCCTTAAGCTGGAACTGTATAGGGATAAATGACTTGAATAACCCCTTCGTAAAGTTCATATCTAGTACGGCTAGTAGTTATGAAGTAGATTTATTTTTCTTTTTAAAACTAAGTGTCAAAATTTTTTTTGGAGTCAGCTTTCATGAATATTGGGTTCCAAGGGTGTATGGGATGTAATGATGACAATAAGAGCAGGGCGCTCTTTGTTTGTTAGGGTCGACAAGTAGTTGTTAGTATTATTTCCATTTACAAAAATGTAATAGTTTGTAAGGTTAATGGTCTTGCTGGTAATGACTATTACATAGTGTTTCTCTACAGTTCACCTGTCTCTCTTCGGAAAAAAGCACCATTTGAAATTATTTGACTGAATCAATCAATGCATATCAAGGGAGATGGGTACTAATAGGAGATTTTAATCAAGTTGAAAACAAAGATCAAAAACTTGGAGGCACTAGATACTTAAAAGGTGCAAATAATTTTCTCAACTGGAGACTACAAAACAAACTAATCGAAATACATTTTCATGGGGTGAAATACACTTGGACAAATAACAGGGAGGGTGATAATGCTATCTATGAAAGAATAGATAAGGCATTTAACAACAATGGTTGAAAAAACACATTCCCAAATGCTACTCTTTAAAACCTCCTCATTCTGTTTTCGGATCACAATCCAATTGTACTTGAAATAAACCCAAAAAGGAAAAGGTCATATAAGCTTTGAGGCATGGTGCCTCGATCAATAAGAGGTTATTTGTATTATTGAAGATTGATGGAAAAAATGCATACTCAGGCTCCCTGGCCTATATTCTACAAAGGAAGCTTCAACTTTGCCTCGATCAAAAAGAGGTTATTTGTATTATTGAAGATCGATGGAAAGATGCATACTCAGGCTCCCTAGCCTATATTTTACAAAGGAAGCTTCAACTTTACCTCGACAAAATTCGAACTTGGTGCCTAGAGTTGAAAAATACTAATTTCATCAATTGACAACAAGTTAGTACAGAGCTCACTCAAGAACAACAAAACCTTAGTAATCAATCTCAAGCGATAGAAGAGCAACAACAACCTGAAAATGTAAAAAACATCATTAACTCAAAATAATGGATTTATTGGAGGCAAAGAACCAAATCAACATGGCATAGCCTAGGAGATCAAACAACATCATTCTTCTATAAAAGTGTCAAGACTTGAAATTCTCATAACAAAGTTCAATCAGTCAAGGATATGGAAGGGAATTGGAAGGACTCCAAGGAGGATCTTCAAGTGTTTTTCCTTGATAATTTTGAGAAGAGAAGGTATTGTGTCAGACTCGTCTGACACAATACAACTCGTCAGACCACATCAGGTAGTCTTAATTTTTTTTCAGTTAGTCTTAATTTTTTTTCAGTTAGTCTTAATTTTTTTTCAGTTAGTCTTCATTTTTTTTCAGTCAGTCTTCATTTTTTTTCAGTTAGTCTTAATTTTTTTTCAGTTAGTCTTCATTTTTTCAGTTGGTTTCAAATTTTTTTCAGTTGGTTTCAATTTTTGTTCAGAAGACCAAATGAAAAATTAACAACACAAGCTGAAATAATTTACACACCAACTGAAAGAAAAATAACACAAGCTGAAAGATTTAATACACCAACTGAAAGTCAACAGAAGACCAAATGAAAGAAAAATAACACAAGATGAAAGATTTAACACACCAACTGAAAGAAAAACAACACAAGCTGAAAGATTTAATACACCAACTGAAAGTCAACAGAAGACCAAATGAAAGAAAAACAACAGAAGATGAAAGATTTAACACACCAACTAAAAGTCAACAGAAGACCAAATGAAAGAAAAACAACACAAGCTGAAGGATTTAACACACCAACTGAAAGTCAACAGAAGACCAAATGAAAAAAAAAAACACAACCTGAATCTCGTGTGGGTATTGAGAATGAGTTGTCTCTATGCTTTTCTTCACGCTACCTTCCACACCCCATCCCTTGCCTCTTTCTTGTTTCTTCTCTATTTCACTCTTTTTTTCTTTTAGATTAGATAAAGAGAGAAAAATAGGATTTTGTTTCTGTATACTGTCAACCGATCTATTCCGATCCATCTGCTGCAATTTTCTTAAGTCTGCCGTAACTCAAAGGAATTTCCCATTAGAATCATGGTGATGATGATGATGATGATGACGGTGGTTATGATGGTGCAGAAGCGTCTCTAAAACGACAACATTTGATCGGAGCTGCTAAATTTAAGAGGTTTGTAAGGTCGTCCGACGGAAAGTATTGGGCCAGACGGTCTGACCCAATACTTTCACTTTTGAGAATCTGTATGCAGGAGGATCACATCTCCATCATATCTACTCAGAGGATAGCATTTTGCACAACATTGCAGTTCTAACCAATGATCATCGCACTCTTCTCTCGAAATGATTTTCAAAGAAGGACATAAAACAAGCCTGCTTCAGCACACCCTTTGGAATGGCTAGGACCTGTCAGAATTTCACCACTATTCTATATCAAAGAAATTGAAACATAGTGAGAAAATATATCATTGATAGTTTTAATTCCTTTCTTTCTTCTGGTTTTCTCTTGAAAGAGCAAAATCGAACATACATTACACTAATCCCCAAAGTTGATTGACCTCAAGAGATTAAAGAATATCGACCAATAAGTTTCTGTAACTCTTCATATAAAATCCCTCTAACCTGGTAGTTACAAGACTAAAAAGGATTCTAGGGGACCTAGTTGGTGATTTTCAAAATGCTTTCGTGCCGTGAAGAAAAATGTCCAATAATTGCTTCATCTCACATGAAATAATCTATTGGGTCAAGAAAAGAAAGAAGGGCAACTCATTTGCATGTATTCTGAAGATAGACCTAATTAAAACCTACGATAGAATAAGATGGAACTTTGTGGAGGCCATGCTAAGAAGAATATTATTCCCGGAATGCTGGATAACTGGATTATGCAATGTATTACAACAATCACTTATTCAATTTTGGTGAATGAAAAGCCTACTTAATTTTTTAGCCCAAAGGTCAAGCTCATGCAGGCCGATCAACTTTCTTCATGCATCTTCATTCTGTGTATGGAGGTTCTCTCCAAGAAATTGATCCTTAATTAGCAATTCAACGAAATTCAAGGTCTGAAAATTGCACGATCAGCGCCGACGATTTCCTATCTATTCTTTACAGATGACGCCTTACTTTTCTTTAAAGCAAATTCGGAAAATTGTTGGAAGAAAAAAGAGATATTATCAGACATCTGCACGAAATCATGTGAGATGGTAAACTTTGACAAGTCCCATATTATCTTTAGTCTTAACACTTCATCCACATTTGTTCGTATCATGAGAAAACCCCTTGGGGTTTCAAACAAGATCAAGGTAGGTACTTATCTTGGGTTTCCTGAGGAAGTTAATGGAAGAAACACGGCTAGCTTCAATGATATTTTGCACAAAACCATCAACATAATATCTTCTTGGAAATTTATCAATCTCTCCCAAACTAGAAAGCTAATTCTCATTAACATCATGCTTTCTAGCCTTGCCTCTCATATCATCTATATATATCTCCTCTCCAAAAGAACACAAAAAAAAAAATTCTTTAATCTTCCTCAAGTTCTGGTGGTCTTGAACTATGGATAAAACACCAATTTATTGGAGAAAAAAAAAAGAGGTTTTGGAATCCCATAAGGATATGAGAGGGTTGGGTATGAGAAACATCTCTTGTGTAAAGAAATCTCTTCTCTTCAATAAGGCATGGAGAATTCACAGAAATCAGAGCCTCTTAATACACATAATTTACAAGGTAAGACACAAAGATGATCCTCTTTCTTTGGCTCTAGCAAACAAAAAATTGGTGAACTCAACTTTTGCCTTAGAAGCCTTCTCACTATAGCCTCCTCACTCAAGCAAGGTATAACCAAAAGATTTGGGAATGGTAATACAAAAACTTGCTATCAGATAGATAGGTCTCTTCTAAGAAAAAATATCCCAAAGGTAAACACCCAACTTCCACTAAATGACTTTTTTAAACCAACCTCCACTCCAACATTGTCATCTAATACCATTTCATGTGGGAGCTTGCGCTTATAACCCCAAAAATTAAATTTTCACACGAAGCTCCACCAACGTTTGCATTAATATTTAAAAGACCAGTATCATGTTTACGTGGCATCAACTTCACTTTTCTAGGCTTAGAAACAGAACACCATTCATTATAGAGCCAGAGGTAGAATTTAAACTTACTTCAACTTTCACTCCACATGCACCTGGAGTGATATGCGTGCTACATGCTTGAGCAGATTTCTCAACATTATCTAGCGCACGGTCCACCGCCCCATCTTCCACAGCCTCCACTGCTTAGGGGTCAGCCACCTCCACAGCTTTTGGATTCTCCACAACAAATATACGAGACTCGTCAGTCGCAGCATGCTCCCCCTCTGTAATCCCCATTTTCTCCAATGATGCCTTGAAAATCATATTCCTAGCACACCCACGAAATGCTTTTACCTCCTCATCCATCCTCAACCTGGCACGTCTCAGAGACGCACGTAGTCAGGCCCCCCATTGCTTAACCTTCTCCCTACTCTAGCTCCTTTGCCATCGTAAGACAGTTCCTTTCAATATGCCCTAAGACTCCACACGCGTAGCAGAAATTTGGTAATCGCTCGTACTTGATCTCCACAACCACAACCTTCCCATCCCTCGATCGAACCTGATGTATACGCCGCAAAGGCTTCGTGACATCTAGCATAATTTTCAACCGCGCCGACTTATCCCATGTAATCCCATCAGACTCCACTTCTAAAACCTCACCCAACCCACCACCAATTGCTCGAATCCTCTTTTCAGTACGACTGTTCATGGGAAGGTTGTACAACCTAACCCGGAAAGGAGTTAAAGTAATCGATATATTTGATGGTTGAGCACTCCCCATAATCTCCTCTAACATGAGTAAATTATTATCAAACGTCCATGGGTGTCCTGCCATGACCTTCGTTTTGTCACGCAAAGAAGCAAATTGGACAACAAAGAGCCCGTTCTCAATTGACCGAAACAATGCTCCTTTAGATATCATCCAGATTTGGTTCATCGTTCTTTTCATAGCCTCGAAATTATATGGTCTAATTGTTAACACTTTGCCTACGATCGATAGACCAATTCCCGAATCAACGTTATCACTAGGTCCTTCATCATCGATGGCTAAGAATGCTACGATCTTGATTTCGTCATCTGTAATCCTTAATTCCGCACATTTATTTGCAATTTCGTCAGCCATAATTGACTGACTACGATCCCAAGGAGGGAAAACGACTCGAGATCCAAGACTCACAAAAACCACTCAAGCCCTAGTTCACCTTAGAGAGAGACTTTTTTTACTTTAAAATCTGGAGGAAGGAATGCTTTGTAAATAAATGAAGTTATGATTTAATTAACTTCCACTTTTAAGTTTTAAGGCAGTATTTTCATATTTCGGCTTATAAATCCTTTCTTTTATTTCAATTTAGTTTTATTGACTTTCTCTTAGCTTCGTTACGACGCTGGGATTCCAAATTCATGCCCGAAACTCAAAACTCTTCTTCAGTCATCCCTGCCTTCTTCTCACGCTAACTCACTTCTCTTCAGTCCATATAAATACTTTCACGGTTTCACCCTAAATTTACTTTCTCTCTCCTCTTTTTCCCTCTCTTCATCTCTGCATAATTCTCGAAAATCCCATATCTTAGTTCCTCTTTTACTAGTAAGTAGTTTTCCCACTTCATGCTGTTCTTATAATAATGTCTTTGATATTTTCTTGCTGTACTAATTATTATTTTGTTTATTTTTCTTTGTTTAGCTCTAATGTCGACATTTTCATCTCTTACCAATATAAGTCAAAACCCAAATCCAAATAAATCATATGAGGTAAAGTTAAGTTATTACAGTTTTTATTTAAGCTAAAACCCTTTTTCGTAGATTGTTTTTGTTGAAATACTGAAATTCAAGAAAATGTAAGTAATTAGTTGAATGTAGTAGTAACACTCTCCCCTAATCCTGCTTGTATTTTTTTTTGGTGTCAATGTTGTTCTTGTTTGTTTAGTTCTACAATTTTCCTTGATTTGCCTAAAAAAACCATAATTTATTTGCTCCCTTGGGGTTAGTTTTGTTTGTTTATTCAACTAAGGATTGAATTTTTAATACATTTAATGCTCTTTCGCCCAGTATTCTCCATTCTTTTTCCTAATTAATTGTTTATTATTATATAATGTTTCACTCACCTTGATTCTAGTGAAAAATGAGAAACACTATATGATGGGATGGAGGGAATAGTAGTTTTTTGGTATTTAATTAACAATTTTTGTAATGAAATATTGGGTTTGATTATGAATATTCAGGTGCCTCAACCACCAGGTGATTCAGTTTCTAGCCTAAATTTTAGTCCCAAAGCTAATCACCTTGTTGCTACTTCATGGGATAATCAGGTTGGTTTTTATGTAACTTTCCTTTCGCTCTTATGTGTATCTTGTTATGTTACTTGCTTCTTCCTTACATAGCTGTTACAATCTTTGCTTGGCTTGCTAAAGTGAACTTGACTGTGATAGTTGGACAAGGGTAAGAGGGTACTGCTCTATGTTTTGCGATTCGCAAATTTGTAAATTATTTTTGTTATGAGAGCTTAAGTTTAGGAGAATTACTAAAATGGCCAATTGTTAAATATCTTACTTTTGGAATTTGAGTATATGGGGAAATTTTGTAAATGTGTTGGACATGATACCCACCATTTTCACCATTTGCATTTAGATACTTAACAATGAGAATTTAGATGTTTAGTGTCTTGTGCCCATGTAGGAGGTGTAAGTTTATAAAGTTGAAAACACAGAATTTTGCTTTGATGTAATCATTTAGGTTTTTGCCGAGTTGGTTTGAGAATTGAGATGAAGAGAATTACGTCAAACATTTTCGTCTATGAGAAAGCTCCTTGTTGGTTGTTTTTCTTGAATGCTGAATGGGTGCTTTGTATTTAAATACTCATTAAAGGTAGTTTCAGAAGAACACCCTCTGTGACAACTCAACTCAACTACAGTGTGTAATAGATACCTACCCATAGTAAAGTTTTAAAATATTAGACCTGGCATGTCTTTCAAAACAAATAGGCTTGCTTGGCTTGTCGCTTAGAGAGCTAGATCAGCATGGTTTTTGTTTTTCACTATTGTTGCTAGACAAGAGAAGTCTGGAATTACTGATTAATTTAAATAGATCGACTGATGAATCTTGTCTGTTTTCTTTTCAAAATGGGGAAGAAAAGGAAGAGATGTATTCAAGTTTCTATTCTATCATTGGATACTATTGAATGATTTCCTTTACGAATGTGTCCTTTCCCTGCTGAACTAGATTTAACTACGATATGCTATTTGCATGATGTGAAAGGTGCTGAATAATAATAATCAAATAGACAATGTTATGAACTGCGGAATCCAATATTTTCTTTACCTTGCTTGTTTCTTTGATGAAAGAGTATCACCATGATTATCACTATGATTGATCAATCAGTACTAGAAGATGTTTTGCCCCTCTCTGAGAATATCAATGTGCCTTCTTAATCCTGAATGACATTCGTGATAAATACATGGCAACAAAGTGATAAATAGTTGGTTTGAAATTACGAGCTAGTTGAAGTTTGAGAAACTATATTTTACCGATAAATGAAATGAGGAATGTCAAGTATTTGGCTGTTTATTGGTCTCCAAATCTTTTGTAGTTTAACTTTAACATGATATGATATCTTCATCTTGCATAACCTCACTCTCATGCTTTTTAGGTGCGTTGTTGGGAGATAATGCATAGTGGAACAAATGTCAGCAGTACACCAAAGGCAGTCATATCTCATGAGCAGCCGGTAACTAAATCATTACAAAACGAGAATCATAAAAGAAGATAGTGATGTGGTCAGTTGCCCTTTCAGATGGAATGTTGTCAGTATAACCCTGATCTTTATTGTAGGTTCTCTGCTCAGCTTGGAAGGATGATGGAACAACTGTCTTTTCAGGAGGCTGTGACAAACAGGCAAAGATGTGGCCCTTGTTGTCTGGTGGCCAACCAATTACTGTAGCTATGCATGATGCACCTATAAATCAGATGGCTTGGATTCCTGAAATGAGTCTTCTGGTTACTGGGAGCTGGGACAAAACACTTAGGTGAGTGCTGTGTAAGATTGCTCTTTTCTTATTTGTGTAACTCTGTATCGAGAAAGAAGCTCCAAGTGATGCATGATTGCTCTGGTAGTCCTAACCCAAGTTTTTTTTATCCTCTTGTTTTGACATAATCTAGCTTTGTGCTCGTAATATTATCATTTTTCCATTAGAATGAATCTAGGTGGCATATTTTAGTTGGAACTAAACGAAAGAAAAATAATTATTGGACATAGTTTTCTTAGAACATGATGAAGCTAGGACTTGACATATTATTCTTAGAACTTGATGAAGCTAGTACTCGACATAGTTTTCTTACAACTTGATGAAGGTAGGACTCGACATATTTTTTTTAGAACTTGATGAAGCTAGGACTCATTGTTTGTGTTTCGCTGTTAATTCCTCTTATTTCTGTAGATATCTATAGTGTTCCTTTTGAAACTATTGCTTTGAAAGTAAATTAGTGGTTGGCCCCGGCGACATAGTTCTAAAAATTGGTTGCATCTTCCGTCGCGACCGCATTATAAAGGTTTTGAGATTACCACGAGTAAGTATAAGGCTGCGACAGCCGCAAACTGACCGCATGGCCCGTGAAAGTGGTTCTGCAGTTGACACAATCACGATCATACCCGAGATTTGTTGTTGGTACCTGTTGATTTTTTTAATATCTATAGATATCGCCAGGTGTCCTGAGTTGTGTGTCTGCATTTTAGGGTGATGAGCAATACTTGTGACTAATTTTAATGTGGTGTTGATTTGGTATAGATAGATGTTGGTAAAAAGGCGGGAATAAGTCACTCGTATCATACATTCAAAGGATTGGAACTTAATTACTTGATTGTCATTAAAGATCGGTAGTATTATCTTTAATTTGGTAAAAAGAAGCATTAAAATTGTACTGGACAGTGGATAAGTGTCTTTCATCCATACAGTTGTACGAGTTTATTTTAGATTGAGAATCATCGAAGAGGGAGAATGCCACATGGTGGATGTACTTTCTTGTCAACGCTTTTTAAAGATAGTAGAGATTATAGATAACTTCTATGAGTTAGTGATTGAAAATCTGTAAAGTGCTCATGACTGTTATCTTTATTTTCTAACGCAAACCAAAAGATGATTATAGGAGAGAAACTTTAAGTTCATTGCAATACTTGTTAAATTGGTTTATCATTGAGTTGCTTAATTTCAGGTACTGGGACACTAGGCAGCCAAATCCTGTCCACACCCAACAACTGCCAGAGCGCTGCTATGCACTGACAGTGCGGCATCCTCTTATGGTTGTTGGAACAGCAGATAGGAATCTCATAGTCTTCAATTTGCAAAACCCGCAGGTGACATGTTTAAACTCTTGAGACTTCCCTCTTCATCTCTTCTCTACAATTGCTGTTTGCTGTTCTTGATAATTGCTTCAGACTATATAAAAATCCTTCTCCAAACTTCAGTTTAGTAACTCATTTGTTTTTGAAATGATATGAAAATTTGAATACAGGGACGGTGAGAAGTTTTTTGGTTCTTGAGTATTAGTATTGACCTTGAGTCATAACAATCAGGAAATATCTTGTCTATGAACATTAGTTATTGGATTCTCTTGAGACTATCTTCAAAAACTAGAAAAACATATGGTATTTCCTCCTGGCCCCACTCCCTGAGGACCAGGGGAAAAACAACTAAGGGGAAAGATGAGTAGCATTATGCCTATGTGGTACAGTTTCTTTGTATACAAATTAGCAAGATGATGAAGGAACTGTAGTTAACTCACATATACACTCCTTATCTCTTCAATTATGAGGGAAGGGATTCTCAATCCTGCAGCTAAGAGATTCTTCCATTCTCGAAGTTAAACCATCATAAAGCCACCTTCAGGTTGTGGTAAGCATTACTTGCTCTATTTTTCTATTGCAACATTCAAGATTGGCACATCATTTAATGAAGCCATTTGAGGAGAAGAGAGAGAGACGGAGATTAAAAGAGGTTCCCATGTAATAAGAGAGAGATAGAGAATTTTTTTAGTCGAATCTAGTAATCTTGCAATTAATAGAGCTTCCATAAATGGGAAATGTTGCAATAGTAAAAAGACAGAGGAAGTGATTTTTAATCCCCTGGATCATTTACCTTGCACACCTGCAATCGAGTGGAAGGGATCCCATGACCAATGTTAAATTTCTGGATTTTTTTTTCTTCTTTTGTTAGGTCCCAATTTTTTAGGGTGCATTTTGTGAGGGAGGAAGGGGGGGGGGAGGGTATTCGTGAAACAATGTTGATGTACTATTATGCGCTTTGTGCATCTCTGTCTCCAACATGATTTTGGGCTAGCTTAGTAAAGCCTTGCAAAGCTCAATTTCACCTGTCCGATGTATAGAATTTGATGCAGGTGATTTTACTTCTTGTGACGAAAAGCTTATGATGTCAATTTTGGTACATTCATTATTTGTTGGGGTCAGTCATGGATATAATACTTAAGACAATTGCTTCTTCCAATGACAGACTGAATTCAAAAGGATAATGTCACCACTTAAATACCAGACAAGATGTGTTGCTGCATTTCCTGATAAGCAAGGATTTTTGGTAAGAGTTTACTCCCCTTGTTATGCTGTAAGCTTGCTCTAGATGAATCTGTATTGTTTTTTTTAGGTTTTGAGCTCTATATCTTGCTCTCCTCTGCGCGCTTGATCCTTAACTGATCGTTTCTGATCAAGGCTTGTTAACATATAAGACTTTCATCCTAATGATAGTTCATTGGTGGTCTCTAACATGGCGGTTTATGTCAGCAGTTTTTTTACTTTTATATATCTGAACTTGCTTGACTATACCTCTTTGAAGTACTGCAGTGGAGATAATATAATGATTTGTAGTACCCCGAATTCACATGCATTACTGATAATGCTCATCTGCTAAATACTTCCTCCGTTCTTTTCTATTGCAATAATTGAGTTATCGCGTTTGCCAGTGCACAATTTCAACTATTAATATCTTTAATTACTTTTAAGTAAAAAGTATACGAATATGATATCTTGAAAGTATATATCGAGACGAATCTAACAAGACCCCCACATGACTATATTTTTCCTTACGTAAAAATCACAATAGATAGTTAGGGTGGTGAGTGAATAGTACAAAAATCTCATTATAGAAAAAGAACAGAGGAAGTATTGTTCATAATGAAGGATTTACTGTTATTCCTAGTTGGCTATAAGTTGTCAGTTATCCAAAAGGTGTTTGTTTTTTTTATTCTAGTCCAAAATTTCCTGTTACACATTTCTTGTTTATTATTGTGCTAGTATGTTGCGCAGTTGCAGTATTTAGTGATTCTCATTATTTTACTCGAAGTACCTGTCTTCTTTTGGGTTTCGGCTTTCTTCTATCTTGTATTCAATGCTACTTTTCTATGCAGATATGTTTGTTGATTCTTATCTGTCTTAACTTCCAGGTCGGATCAATTGAAGGACGGGTTGGAGTTCATCATCTGGATGATGCACCAGCACAACAAAACAAGAATTTTACTTTCAAATGTCATAGAGAGGGCTCTGAGATTTATTCTGTCAACTCTTTGAACTTCCATCCTGTAAGTTATATATATACTTTTCTTTTGTATATCAATTATCATGGATTAATATAATGCACTGTTCTGCCGTCTTCACTAAAATGTTACTGGACATAAGTTATTTTTATTCATTAAACTAATTTATATGATTAAAAGATAAAACTTGTTCTTGTTGATTCAAATTGCCTTTTAGTGGTTAAAATTGAATTTCGCTGATTCTCTAGTGTTTCTTGACTTCTTCTATGTGCAGCTTACTGATTAGAAGTATATTTTACTGATTAAAAGTATTTTGTACCGAAATACATGTCTTGAAGTTAAGAGAACTGGGCCTTACTGCTTCAATAGGCCCATTTACTTATTTTCTGCTAGTTATTATCTGTGAATGATTAATGCTTTGGCCTTTAGCCTATCGCAGTGAAGCTGTTGTTGATATTTAGCTTGGCTTCCAACTATGTGCCTCTCTCTATCTCCATCCTCCTATGCATGGACATCCTTCATGATTGCATATATCGATGTTGTAGGTTTTATTATTTCATTAGAGTTGTAATTGGAACTGCAGAACTAGCTTATAAGATGTACTGTCCTGAGACCTGAAGTTCAAAATTCAGTCTGAATAATTTTTTTTTTCAACCAGGTACATGGCACTTTTGCAACTGCAGGATCTGATGGTGCTTTTAATTTCTGGGACAAAGACAGTAAACAGAGATTGAAGGTTACCTAAAATGCTCTGTGCTTATATTTTTAGTTTACTCCCTTAGGGCTTACACTACTCATCCTTTGTGCAATGACTGCAATCTATCAGTGGAAGTCTATGTTGCATGCAGCATGCCTCTTGATGTCTTCTTTTTTGTCTTTTGTGTGCTTGCCTGTACATGAGAGAGTGTCATACTGATCTTTTGTGATTCTTTATTCTCGATGTTGTATCTCCTCATGACATTACTTTATTGTTAGGCCATGTCGAGATGCAGTCAGCCAATACCTTGTAGTTCGTTCAACACTGATGGATCTATCTATGCATACTCGGTATGTCCTGAAACCTGTATTCAGAGATAATATTGGAAAAATAAACCATTTTTTAAAAATGATAAATTTCGACTAAAGAAATGTGGTCTTTTTCAACTCAACATGGTATAATAAGCTCACTGGGGAAAAACCTATATATCGCTGGTTTTATATCAAACTGACCGAGTCTCTCTGATGTCTTGTTGTAGTCATGTTATGACTGGAGTAAAGGTGCTGAGAACCATAACCCCACTACTGCAAAGTCCTACATATTTTTACACTTACCACAGGTATGTTTACTTCCATCACTTTACCTCTCTTAATATGTTTGCTACTTCTGTTTTGGAAGGTTAAGTCGTCATCTTTCTATTTTATAGGAGTCTGAGGTGAAAGGAAAGCCAAGAGTTGGCGGCACTAGTCGTCGATGAAGCCCTGGTGTTTGGAGCTCATGCAGTTCACCTGCTGTGTATATGGAAAGTAGTTTGGATATCTCTCTCTTTTGAGTAGCTGGTGTTTTGACCGTCTTGAATTTTGAGCTTCCTTTCTAAAATCTACGTGTTCCATGTCTATATGTTGCTTTTCTTGGCTTAGTTCGTTGATAAGTTGGTAAATAGTAAATCTATGATTTAAAAAAAAATCTGTATTTATGAGGTTCATAGCTTCAATTAGCAAAAGCAGCTTCTATTTGCATAACAGTATGTCCAGATTAGCATAAAGTACCAAAAAACTATGTAGGATGAGTTCGATTTATGGTTTTTGGGGGGAATGTTAGTGAATTGTGTTAGACCTTATGAATGGTCATTGGCACAGAAAGCTACAGTTTTCATGGAGTACAAACTCATAGCACCAATACGCTATTGTTTTGTAGATCCGTTGTTTGTGCATTTGACAAATTGTTCTCCAACCATAAAGCATGTTGGTTTAACAATTTAGTTTTGAGGATAAATTAGTTATTAGGTTTGGGCTATGTCCTGGGTAAGAAAAAAAATTTATTTATTAATATAATACTTTATGATAACAACACTAAATATAACTTAGCTTAGTGGTTAAAACTTTAGTATATGTATCCGAGGTCTCGAGATCAAATCCTATACTATGCAATTTTTTAATTTTTTTATTGTACATGGATTACATGAACTACAACTCCTTTAGATTCTTATTTTCGCACGCTTTTTAATATATTTATATCGATAGATAGCAATATAGCATGATGCTTCCTTTAGAGCATATATTTCACTTAAAAAAACAGGGCCAGGCTAAAAATGTTTTAGAAAAAAAGTTATCCATCTTCTCTAAGGAGCTTTTATTCCAGGAGTAATCCAATACAATAATCAAATTCATTCTCTTTTGGTAACTAAATAAATACTAAATCCATTTCACAGATGTAACATTTCTTATTTTGGCATAATACATCAACCAACTTTGATAATATTTCTTTTACCACTATGTAAAAAAAAACATAGTCAATTGGAATCTTGTTAATGAGGAGAAATTCAAATATCAATTTTTTATGATGTTTACTTATACGCAATTAGAGAGATTAATATCCAAAAAAGCGTGTTGGAATACATGAAAAAACAAGTGGTGCATGTATTGTGAATGGGAGATAGTGTATTCCATGAGCTATAACATACTACCTCTGTTTTTATTTAGTTGCAACCTTCACCTTTTTGCACAAACTTTAAGAAATGAGAAAAGAGAGTATAATTGACCCACTTGCCTCTGCTATTAGTATTGATCAGGTTCAAAAGAGTAGGTGAAGAGTAAGGGTAATATAGTCAAATTATCCCAAAAGCTTTCCTAAAAAGGGAAATGTTGCAACTAATAAAAAACACCTTAAAGTAGAAATTGTTGCAACTAAATAAAAACAGAGGTAGTACTAGATAGGAATTTATGAGGGATTTAATTCCCCAGAAATATACACAGGGATTCTTTTACCCTCCTTGTCCTCCACTTCACCCGAAAATCTAGAATATCAAGCTTCTCTCTTCTGAGATATTATGAGCCTATAATAATGAATATGAATGAAAACCAAAGCAAACATTATACAAAAGAAAAAGAAATGCTCAAAATTGAGGAAGAACCCTAGCCTAATAAACTGGACGGAGAAATCATAACTTTAACAATAGCAGAATCTCTAATTAATCCTTTGATTTAAGTCGAATCTATCAAAAAATGGTAAGGCTTTAACTTGATTTAGGTTTTCATTAAACAAATTTGGATTTTAGAGGGATTGAAAGAAAAAATTGGGGTTTTAAAAAAAAGGAAATGAAAATCAAGGGTAAAGGGGATAAACGGGAAACTAAACCTAAAACAGTCCTCACTAAATTCTTCGTCAGATCTGAGTCAAGATGGTGTTTTTTTTAATGAGATGGAAACTTTAAGGTGGTAAAATTGAAAAAAGAAAATCAAAAGGTGGTAAAGGTGTAAAACAAGTTATTTATAAGTTGGTAAAAATCAAAAAATTATTATTTAGAAGAGGAAGAAGATGAGAGAGAAGATGATGGGGAGGAAAAACAACTCTATTATATAAAGCAACACATGGGGGACACCAAAAAATAGAAAATGGAATAAAAGAAAAAAAAATAGAGGATAACTAACTGTTTCATTTGAATGGAAAAAGGGGAAAAAGTAGGACATTTAAACTGAACATCAATTTTTTGAGAAACCAAAATGTAAACACGATTTTTCAACCCAATTAATTTTATTTTCTACTTCATTTGTTATCACACGTTATCACACGCATTGCGTGCATGTAAGACTAGTTCAGATATATACAAAGGAGGGTTGTAATATCTTGTGGGAAATTTTTTGGTGGGAGTTGTTGGATGAAGTTCACAAATTCCACAGGCATATGTGTGATTCTAAGTTTAGGTTAAGGTTTAAATTTTAAACACCTATTTGACGAAATTTAGTTTATTAAATAGTTTTAATTTAGGTCTCAACAATGTCACGGATGATTATCATTTTCATATCATAAAATATTATCTAATATTGCATAGCTTATTAGTTAGAACTTTAGTATATTGACTTGAGATCACATGGTCAAATCTTATACTTCCTCCGTTTCATAATAAATGTAACATAGGGATTGAGCACAATATTTAATAAACATCACTTTCAAAAGTCAAAAAGTCATAAAATACCCTTTTCATTATCAAAACGAGGAGAGAGAAAGATAAACTATACAAGTTTGTGATGGGTACTCTTGTCATTTTGTCATTTTATTTTTTTCATTTAAGGTATGTTTCACTTATTCTAAGACATTCTAAAATAATAAGTGTTTCATTTATTATGGAACGGATGAAGTACAAATCACGTTCTAGTTTTTTAAATGTGTATAAAGATGACATAAAATGAAACAATTAAAGGGAGAGTGTCACGTGGCGCATATGCTTGCTTAAGAATGCTTTTTAATATATTGGAAAATTTCCTTGGGTACCCCTGAGATTTGATGTAATTCTCAAATTACCCATCACATTTGGGGAATTCTTTAGATACCTCTGAACTTTGTGTTTGGGTTCATAATACCCTTATCATACACCAAAATTAAAGTGCATTAATTTCCTAAGGTACCCTTGAAACTTAAACTTTGAACTTCAAAATTCAATAAGGGAATTTTGAGAATTAAGCCAAACCTCAAGGGTATCTCAGGAAGTTTTCCTAATATATTAGTATAGATGTAGCATTGTGGATTAAACAATAATAAAAAGTTACTTGAGAAAATGTTAAAAACAATTACGCCATGTAAAATCTAGGGATAGCAATTGGGCAGGACGGGTGCGAAGGATCGTACCTCCACACCCGCATAAAATTCTCCTCCCCATCCCTGCCCCACCATCAACTAGGGGGGAAAATAACAAATCCCACCCGGCCCCAACAAGTATGAATTTGAACCCATCCCTCCCACCACCCATATGGGTAGTCGTACACGCTTTCGTACTGTAATCCCCCGTAATTTTTTTTTTATAAGGAGAACAAACTTAGACTAACACCCTAGTCCGGGGGCCAGCCTAAAACATCCTTTCGAATAATAAGGGAGAAATCCATACAATAAGGAGGAAACCAATATAACAGGGAAGGGTAGTCATGCGCCTTCCTCGCCATGAAATCAGCAGCCTTGTTAGCTTCATGAAAATAGTGACGAAACTCGCACATTTGGAACCGTAGAGCATCCATGCCTGCATCTTTAACGATGTTAGAAATCTTCCACGGAATACGCCAAGAATTTTTAATTTCATAGAATTGATGACCCCTAAATTATTGCCTTCTACAATGAGCTGAGAGATATTAAGGAAAGAGGCTCCCTTAATGTCTTCACCAATGTTATCAGGATCAGGATCCGACTTTGGATCGTAGGGGTTGGTAGAATCGAATCGGTGGGATCGGATCGTAGGATCGTAAGATCCTACAATTCGGTGAAATAGAGATAATTATACTAAAATAGGGTGAGAATCTCATGTGAAAAATTTACACATATTAATAATGAATTTTTTAATTAGCAAATGATGATAGTTTTTCAATACTATAAGATTGGAGAAACATGCGACCAAAATCTAATAGGAGAAATATAATATGTGACATTACTTTATTATTTTTATGCGGTAGGATCGGATCGTAGAGTCGTAGAATCGTAGAATCGTGTTAAGATCCTACAATGTGATTTTTTGTGGTTGGATAGGATCGAAAGATCCTACAAAATTAAGATCCTACGTAGGATCGGGATCGGCGAGGTCTTTCAGGATCGTAAAATCATAGAATCGTAAGATTCGGATCGGGATTTTAACAACAATGGTCTTCACTAAGAGCCTAAGACTCAGCTTGGATAATAGAAACGTGAGATCCCAAAGACTTAGCACATGCTAGAAGAACTTCTCCAGCACTATTTCTAATCACAAAATCCAAAGAGGCATTACCATTACTAAGTTCAGAACCATCAAAATTTAGCTTGCAAAAATTAGAAGGAGGGGGGGGACCAGATGAGATTAGTCCCGCTCGAGAAATGGGGGGAGGATTATTCTTGAGAGAGGAAGAAGAAGTAGAGGATGAGTCACCTACATCAAGGTCCACTCTAGACCACTGAACAAAAAAACTATTAATTTCGAAACTAGCACGACGAGGGGAAATGCCTTCATCATTAAAAATCACTCTATTTCTAAAGAACCAGAGCACCACACAGAAGAAAAATCTTTGATTACTTCCAAAGAGAGCTCAAAATGACAATAATCTAACCAATAGCGAAAAGAAAATTGACTAGAAAAGTTAATTTCTTGAGGGAGTTTTGACCAAGCACCACTTTCTTGAAGACATACAAAAACATCTAAAATGAAGGGACATTCAAAACAAAGGTGAGAAAGAGATTCAGGAGCATTGCTACATAAAAGACATTGTTGAGGAAGAAAAATCTTACACTTTTCAAGTCTATCCTTTGTAGGAAGACCATCATGACAAGCTTTCCATAGAAAAGTTTTTATTTTCGGAGGAACATGAAGCTTCCAAAGCCACGCAAATTCAACTTTTTCAAAATTCGGGTTATGAAGACCCTGAGTCAAAATGGACCCTGACTTGACTGAATACTCCCCATCAGCTGTGAGACCCCATACAATAGTATCAGGCTGAGGATTAGAAGGAAGGAAAGAAGAAAAAATAATTGAAGCTATATGGGGATGGACGAGAGAAGCAATTTTCTCCCTATCACAGAGCCCATGATCATCAATCACATCACTCACTTTCAAGCACTCCGACTCATAAGTGGGAATAATAATTTTTCTAAGGGGGTATTAGAAGATCCAATTATCATCCCACAATTTGATCTTTTTTCCGTCCTCTACTTGCCATCTCAATCCCTGCCTAAACAGGGGTCTAAGAGACATAAGTTTTTTCCATTGCCAAGAGACTATTGAAGAGACTTTATGAGATAAAATATCTTGACTTTTACTATACGTTTTCTTAACTAAATTTACCTATGGATTGTCTTTTTGTTTAACAATTTTCCAAAGAAGTTTCATTTGAAGAGCAATATTATTAACATTTGCCTTCCGAATTCCTAAGCCCCCGGGCCCATATTGCTTTGACCAACAAATTTTATCACAACCTATTAAATTAGCTGTTTTATTATTTAGATTATCTTTATTCCAAAAAAAATTCCTACAGGTTTTATCTAAACTAGAAATAATTTGATTGGGAAGATAAAAACTTTGCATGTGGTAATTGACTTTAGTAGCCAAATTAGCTTGAATTAAAACCATTCTACCAGCCTGCGAAAGAGAGTTGGCTTTCCATTTAGGGAGTTGATTAACAGCCATACTATATACTTTCCCAAAAGTTTCTTTAGTAACCCTTGAATCTATAATTGGACAACCCAAATAATCCCCTATATTGGAAGTTTCACTCATGCCTAAAAGTCTAGCAAAATTAGCTTTAGCAATATTTGAAACATTAGGAGAACATTGGAAAGCAGAATTATGAAAATTGACTAACTGACCTGACATTGAACAATATTTATCCAAAATGGCCTTAATAGTGGAGCAACTATGATCTATTGCCTTGGCAAATATCATTGTATTGTCTGCAAAATTAAGAAATGGGATTCTCACTCCGGATTTACAAATAGAGACTCCAATAGATTTATCTTTTTGCAAATTTGCAAAAGAGAGTTGTTTAGCAAGCAACTCAGCACAAAGAATAAAAAGATACGGGGATAGAAGGTCACCTTAGCGGATGCCTCTTGAAGGGAAAAATCTATCCCCTGGGACGCCATTAACTAGAATTGAGAAAGACGGAGTAGAAATATAGGTTTTAATCCACGCAATCCATTGAGGACAGAAACCCAACTTTCTAAGAGAGACTAAAATATAGTCCCGTTCTAGTCTATCATATGCTTTTTCCATATCTAACTTGATTGCGATCCAGCCCTCTGAACCTGATTTTTTACTAAAAGAATGGAAAACCTCATGCGCTATTAAAATGTTGTCCTGAATGAGGCGCTCAGGAACAAAGGCACCTTGGAGCGGATGGATAAGCTTCCCCATAACTGATTTAAGGCGATTGCAAATAACGTTTAAAATTATCTTATAAATGGTAGAGCACAAACTAATTGGACGAAAATGATTTGCATTTGAGGGGTTATCAATCTTCGGGATTAGAGCAAGGAAAGTGTGATTGATCTCTTTCAAAATATTTCCAGAGTGGAAAAAAGCTTTGACCGCTCTTACTACCGAATTGCCCACAAGGGTCCAATATTTCTGAAAATAGAACGGCGGAAAGCCGTCTGGGCCTGGGGATTTGTCACGAGCAAGATCAAAAGTTGCAGCTTTGATCTCCTCAACTGACACTATATCTGTGAGAAGAAAATTGTCTTCCGGGGAAATAATAGGAGAAAGGAGGGGAAAATCCACTTCTTCATCAAAATGACAATGAGGATTCGAGATAAATATTTTATTAAACTCCCTCGTGATTTCAATCGATGTAGAAGCTAGGGAGGAAATGACTTGATTAGTGTTTGTAGTAAAATGCTTAATTTGGTTTTTACTCCTTCTAATAGAGGCATGAGTATGATAGAATTTAGTATTTGCATCCCCAAGATGGAGGTAATTAGTCTTACTCTTTTGTTTCCAGTACTCACGACTAAATGATAGTAGTTTTTCACGTTTTTGAAGAAAACATTCGTGTTGCAAAATAAGAGAAGGGCATAAAGGGTTAGGAATGAGCCTCTCCTGAATGTTTGGCAATTTGGAATTTACTAAACGAAGTTGCCTAAAAATATTACCAAACTGAGAAAGATTCTATTTCTTAGAGTTTTCTTTAAGAAGTTTGCATTTTTTAACAAGATTGAACATGTGTGAACCGTTAAAACGGGTACACCCTATCTTTTTAACCAACGTATCATAATCCTTATGTTGACACCACATTTTATCAAAGTGAATCCCCCGTAATTTTATGGACTTTATAAATATATTTTAGTATTTATATATAGTTATATTTAAACATAATTGAGTTTTAAATGAACTATTTATTTAAAGAAGGTTGGTTATTTTAAAAGTCAAAAGAAATTATTTTGAGGATTTAAGGAAGTAAAATATTTTATTTAGACATGCTTTGAAAAATGTTTGAAATACTAATTTGACATGGAAAAGAAGTCTAAATGGGCTTGAGGAACCCAAAATTCTAAGTAGATTAAATAAGGAGTTATATTGATATTAGGAGTTCTAATTCATTTATCCTATTCATCATCAAACTTTAATTGAGCCCAATCTCCTTTTCCTAAGCCCAAAAGGAAAAGCTTCTTTATAAATACTTTGGACCCAATTATTTTACCCCACACAAAGATTTATTTTCTCTCTCCTCTCCAAACTAGTTGGCCAATCCTTATTCTCTCTCTCCTCACAGCTTTCTTTCTCTCTCTTTCAAGTTCTTTCTTCTTCTTCAAGTAACGTTCTTCTTTGACAAGAAACGTCACAAAACCTTCAAAACCATTAATCTTGTGCGTCGTGTGTGATTCGTCATTTTTATATATAGTTTTTAGGTGCATTTAGGTTGCATTCTAGAGCATTTAGTTTCATATTTAGGTTCATTATTGCATTATATTCTTAAGTTATGCTTTTGTACTCCTATTCGGTATGTTTTCTTGTTTTTGATGAATTTCAGTCATTGAGGACGTATTTGGAGTATGATTAGCTAAGCTTTAGGATTCAGAGCACTTGAAAGGAAGCTACAATGCAAAAGGATCGTTTGCATACTTCATAGTACGAGTTTGAGCTAAAAGAAAGTGGAAAATCATTAGAAGGAATGTGAAAAAGAGTCACGTTTACTCTCCTGATCATAACTTTGGACGTGCTTATTAAAATCGCGTAATTCCATCAGATTCGCAAACTATACTTGAGGATCTTTCCAACGATAGGTGGCACGTCCCGAGGAGACTTGTAGTCAAGGAGTTATGCCTTCCGGAAGATTGCACGGTTTGTGCTGGAATCTGCCACGCGTACACGCAGATCACTAATCCGCCCATTAATGATTTATTTAAGACTTTTCTTATCTTATAAATTATTTTCCTAGTCATATTAGGTTATTGAATATTATTTAGATTAGTTTTCATTCTTTCTCTCTCCTCCTCCCTTCTCACGTTATTTTGGGGATTCAGGTTTTAGTTTTCTCTCGTCTATTTCTCCATGGTTTTTATTTGTAAACCCTAGTTTTTATTCTTCTTCTTTAATTCGAGTTTCATTAATTTCTTTCCTTGATTATGCTTTTCTTTGTATATTTAGATTTCATTATTTATTTCATGATAGAGTAGTTTTTATTTCTAGGGTTTGGGAATCCATGTTTATATGATATGATTATTGATTGATATTTATTCATAGTTTGGTTAATTATTGATTTCTTTAATTGATTAGTGTTCTTATTGTTAATATTGCAATCTGATCAATTGTTTGATTAAATATTGCTAATATCGAGTCATAGATCGAGAGATAGTACTCTTTAGAGGCTTACCTACAATTAGTAAATCTGATTATGTTGAGTGACCGTACTAGCATATGTTGACATGTGCTCTAGATGTCTGATTAATTGAATAATTGATGATATTTTGGTAGATTATAGTTATAAACACGGTGAACCATTACCCTAGATCCTTTTTAGTTTAATTTTCGTAGTTTGATTAGTTTAGAACTTTAATTCAATTATTTCCAATCTTATTTAGTTTTTCCATAATTTAGAAGCTAGATTAGAATGACCATCTCTCTGTGGATTCGACCCTACTTACCCTGCTATATTGTTAGAAGGTTTGATATGAATTATTTTTGACAGGTGTACGATAGTCTGTCAGTGTGCTGCTGCGTGCTCCTGTTTTTCCGGAGCCCTTTCGTCCTTCTTCCTTGTTCTTTGATTTTTGGTTAATTTCTTTTCTTCTTCTTCAAGTTCTCATTAAAGACTATGTTTGTATGCTTTATTTTAATTCTAATCATGATTATTGATTTTAATTTACTGTTTTGATAAATAATCTTGATTCATATAAATTATATATTAAAAGAATAAAATTTCAGATTTGTTTACTATTTTTAGATTGAAATTTTAATCATCAAAGCATGGATTATTAGGGAGTTAATTATTAGAAAATCATAGTATCATATTATAAACTATGAGATTGTTTTAAATTATGAATTTAAGCATGTTTATATATGTTTAAAGAGAGTTTTATAGTTTTATAAGTTACTGGAATTTCATAAAAGGTTTTATAATGGAGTTTTAAGAATTTTAATTACTAGTATGGTAGTACTATACTAGGAATTAAATGTAATTGAAGTTTTGATAGTAAAAACAACTTTTGAATATGTTTATAAGGGGTTTTAAATTATTTTAAAGTTTATGTATTTTATTTAGAGTATTGATTTTAGTTTATATTGATTATTTTAGGCGGAGAATATTCAGGTGACTTTTAAGGAATTAAAGGTGGCCTATCAACTAGTTTACACAAGGTACATACATACCTATGTGTTGTGTGATATAGTATCATGATTTAAGAAGGAAAAATTGTAGTATCATGTATAGGAACTTTATAAGTTCATATGTGATTTCTAGTTGATTGAATTGTACATGTTTTTATGCCCATGTCAGTGTGCAAGCATGTTGATTATGAGTTAAAGATTGTCATGTTTGTATAGAATTATTGATGCAAGCATGTGGATGGGAACTTTATTTATTAATTCACATGGGGGAATTAATATATTATTGCATGAGATTGAATCATGTTATTCATCTGTTCCTTTACAAGTATTATTTTTCACTACTTTATAAGGACTGTGAGCCTTATTTGGTAAGTTGACAAGTTATGCCTTTGAAAGGTAAGATTGATTGTTGGCTAGGTTCAACAAAATAAGAAAGATTAAGTTTAAAGGAAAATAATTTGGATTGTAAGTTGTGTGATCACTTATTAAATCCTAAGATGAAAGAAGTTCAGTTATGAATGTTTTATTTGATATTTCTGTGTTAGTTGTGTGTTAAGTCTTAACAAGTACTCCCTTCGTTTCTTTTTAATCTACATACTTTCCATTTTAGTCCGTTTCATTTTAATCTATAGACTGTTGCTTTTTCTATATTTGGTAACATATCACATCTACTTTTTCCTCTTTTTTTCCACCCATGTCATTTACACTTTAATATTTTAACCCACTCTTTTGTTTCTCTCTCTCTCACTTTTTTGTATTTCTCTCTCCACCTTTTCAGTTTCTCTCTCATACTTTTGTACTTTCTCCTTGGTTCTCCCTCAATGTGAAGTGAGTAAATTGATATGAAACAGAGAGAGTAATATATTGTAAATCATGTAAAGTGTAACTTGGATAGTCATAGACTTTAGACTGGTGCACATCTAGGGTTGGACATTTAAGAGTTGGAGTACATGGTGAGCGTGCCATGACTTTTTCTGGGAGATGGATTGATCACCATCCCTATTATGTTTCAAAAGTTCCTCGATATCGCAGGTCAATCTGAAATACGATGTAGTGCCTAATAGTACCCGTATATCGTCTTCCTAGGTGAAGGCATTAGTAGATAAGATAACTCGAGTCCAATAACTATTCCATTAAAGTAATAGAAAGATGTTAGAGTTTAATTCAGTAAAAGTTGTCTGCAGAAATGTTATATTATTATTTATCCCTACATGTTATTTATTAGTATCATGTTAGGAATATTTATGTGTTACTATGTAGTACTCAACTTTGCTGATTACGTGCTTTGTTTGTGATTGTTGATCATGACTTTGCCTCATTGATCCTGTGATAACTCAATTTTGGTGAGCAGATTCTTTAGAGCATTGACATTTACATGTTCGCAGATGCTGCATCATTGGAAATGTGGAAATGGAGAGCTTGTGTAATCTAGTATTTTATATCTTCTGCATTAGTAGAAACGTATTTTGATAAGTTTGTTTTGAGTAGAGATATATAGGGTGTTTGATTTTTAAAGTACTTATTTATTTACTTATGATAAGAAAATATGAAGTTTAGGTAGATGTTTTCCACTGTAAAATTCTGAATAAGCCGTTACGTTATCACACGGGCGATAATGCTTTGGTAATTACCTAAGTTTTATATTAAAAATGTATTTCTGAAAATAATTATCGGGGTGTTACACGTATCCACTTCATCCACACCTCACCACCCACATAGGGTATCCGCACCCACTTCATACCAGCGTCATAACCACATATTTATAGTTTGCAAGATAAAATTATTAACAATATAAGTATATAAATAGAATTTTAATAATAAATATGCAGGGTGGCCGGTGGTGGGGCGAGGCGGGCGGGGATGGGGTGGGTATAACATAAAATTCACACACGCCTCGCCACGCATTGCAGGTACGATTCAATCCGCATCCGCGCTCCATCCCCGCCAAACCTAGACACATCGCCTCCCCACGTGGATGGGGATGGGGATTGTCTCCTACTTGACACGCTCCACTACCATCCCTAGTAGAATCTTTATAAGACCACCATGTAAACTTTCCCTTATCATCACAATAGTAGAAAAAGAATCACTTTGTGAGTTCATGTGATAAGCCAAAAGTTTCGGAAGGTGCTACATTTTGCCTTAGTGGTGAGTTTTGACGTATACCCCAACCCTAGTTGATTCATGAATAGACTTGGTCATTGGGCAGGTCGGTGCCATTGTTAGCAGGTTACTACCCTACAATCATCAGCGGGTCTGATCCGGGTCATGTGCCATGGTTGAGTGCAAGAAAAAACATATCACTAATGGGCCACCTTAAACTACTTCGAAGCACATCGTAGTAATACTAACTGATGATTTATCAGGATTAGGCTGGACAAGAGAATCCATCCTGCGATGAAATCCTTGAATCGAAATTAGATTGAGAAATTTTGGGTTTCTCATTGGAGAAAGAGAGAGAACGAGAGTTGAAGTGAACCGTAGAGTAGCAGCTGGGACTCAATTAAGGGAAAGAAGAGAGAAAATCGAAGGATGATGAAGTTAAGGATTCAGTTCAAGCGCGTTTAAAGAGGTAATAAGAGTTTGTGTTTGTGCTATAATCGACGTACGACAAATTTATATATCTATTGAAATAAGAGTGTTAAAATTTAAAATTGATGCAATAATGAAATAGTTTATTTGCTTTCAAATATATCAAGCTTGCCATCAAATAAGTAAATGGATAAGATAGACTTATAGTCAACTAGACATACTTGTAAAATTTGTATATCCATGAGCAATTTCTATAAGATAAAAATTAATAATAAGTATTAAAGTATAAAAGTATAAAGGAGGGCCAATTCAAACTATTAATCATTCTCTTTGCTCATATTATGATAGAGCGCTCCCCCTTGGCCTCTGAGGTCAGGGGTTCGATCCTTACCCCCAGCAGTAGGTTGGAGAATTTCCTTAGCATACTATGCATGCCTTACCAGCCAATGTGTTGGTGTTTACTACAGGCTAGTAGCCTTATAAGGATTAGCCCTTTGAGTTGACTTAATTTTCTAATAATAATAATAAAAAATATTATGATGGGTTGGCATGGAGGGAATTCATCTATTTCCAGTTGGATGAACCTAGACGTAATATGAGCTTTTCCTAATTCCTGACAATATTCACTTATTTTCAATTAGATAATGAGGAAAACAGTTAATATACTCTACAATTAACAACAATTTCCCATTGAATAATTGAATATTATATGCACTGATTTGGAGTTTAATATTGTAAGACGGTTCTTATGATGGCAACTTGCTTTAATATAAATATCAATTAATGCATGATTGCATCTGTGTTAATTCTTTCACCTTGTCTTCGAACTCAATTGTTGTGTTATTGTTTACTCTTTGTTTTCTCTTTCCTGATCTTTTGTTATATGATCTTCTCTGGGTTGGTTGACTCGGCCACTTTTAGGCAATCTTACGCACAACATGAACACAAAGTTTAGCTTTTAGAGAAGATTTCTGAGAAAAGAAGGGGTTTAGAGAGAAACACTTGTCAATAAAGGTGATTAATGTTGAGTTCAACTTTTGTTGCGGTTGATTATCTTCTTTGTATGGAAGAAAAAGCTATTAAAACAAAGAAAGCTGCTCTTACCCTTTTTCGAAAACTCGTGTTAAGATAAATTTTCTCTGTATTATCCTCGCACAAGATCTCTCCCTAGAGGTACAATAAGGTTGCTGGCATTGGTGCTTTTAATTAATAATCCCTCTGTGTTTTTTTTTCTCACTTTTTGTGCACATCTTCCAATCACATCTTTGAACTTAAATATCTTTTATTATATATTTTTAAAAATTATATCGATTGAATATTAATAATGTACTAATTGAGACGAATCAAACAAGACCCCACATGACTATATTATTTCTTATAAATTGAAAAAAATTGAGAAGATTCTATATAAGTATTAATAGTATCAAGATTCTAAGTGAGAACAATAAAAAAAACAGAGGGAGTACTACCTCTATTTTCTTTATACCTATACAATACTTTTATTTTTAGAAATATATGCATATTCGATTTTATGTTTGTTAACGCATAATCTGCCAATTCCATTAATATATTTAATTACCAACAAGTAAAAAATATATTAGAGTTAAATTTGATATCATCAAGATGATATATGTTGAGACCAATCTAACATACCTTATATGATTATGTTTTTATTCACGTATAAAGCACAAAAGATTTGATCAAAGTATAATATGTAAATAGTGCAAAGTACAATTACGTAGATTGTAAGAGAATAGTGGAAGAACTATATCAAAAAATTAAACAATGATGACAATACAAAATGCTAATAGATAATCTTTATTAATATCGATTAAAACTCAATTATTAAGTATTTGTCACCATTCCCGGACCGAGAGCTCTACATTATCTATCAGTAGCTTGCGAGTATGTTACCACTTAAGGCATGACTAATCTTTTTTTATTTCTTGTTCTTTAGAGATTCCGAATGGACACTAATCCTAATCACAAAAGTTACCATGTGAGGTTTACTGCAAATGGATCATTTATGTTAAAAGTTGTGATATAAATTGAGTAGAGGTATATAGTGGTTTTGGGATAAAAAGTTGCACCGAAACACAATTTTGGGATAAAAGGTTGCACCAAAAAACAATGTTGGATGATAAATTTACCAATGATATAAATTGATCACAAATTCTTAAAAAATAAGGTCTCACATTAATGTTAACATGAAACTAACTGATGTAATACTGATATCACACGCGTGCATTATAACATCTTGAACCTATTAGTTAAGCCCTTGAACCTGTTAGTTATCCTAACCTTAGAATTCTTCTGGATGAATTTGTTAAGCGCTGAAGTATACTTCATCGGTTTGAAAATATTTATTTGCACTGTTTGCTTTTTCACGTTTGCCACGACGCTTTTTTGAATGTTATCTCTAATTGCGTATAAGTAAAAGTTATAAAAAGTTGATATCTAAAATTCTCGTATTGAGACAAATTTAACAAGATCTCACTTGACTATATTTTTTCTTATATTATGGTGAGAGAAGGCTTGTCAAAGTTGGTTAATGAATAGTGATCAAATGCCAAACGGTGCAAAACTATTTTGAAACGAAGGAAGTATTAATTAGGGTTGAATTATATTAGTCAAACGCTTGAACCTATTAGTTATGCTAGTAAAACCATCTCATTTCCCCCCTCAATTTATATTTTCTCTCTCCTCTGCCAACTCTAATTTCTATCTCCTATATGCCTCTCTTCTACCAACTCGCATTTCTCTCTCCTTTGCATTGCCATTTCCCTCTCCTCCACCAACTTCCATTTTTTATGAAGCCTACTTTCTTTTTCTTTCTTTTCTTTTTTGAATATATGAAAGTTTCAACTATGTAACGACCTTTTTCGCGACTTATTCAATCTTGATGATGAAAAGTTCTCAAGTCTTTGTTTCGCTCTATCAATGGGTCTAAACTCTACTGAATCTCTTATTATGAGTTACAACTTTTAGGTAGAAAGTAACATTTTTTTTCGGGTCGGTAGTAATAGTTTCCTAGTGATTAGTTATCGTTTCCAGGTAAATAGTTATGTAGCTGGGTAAATAATTATATTTGTTAGGTTAATAGTTATGGTTTTTAGTTATTAGTTATAGCTTTCATGTTATTAGTTATAGTTATGATTTTGGAGAAATTGTTATATATATTGGTCAGGTTTATAGTTATGGTTTTTAGTTATTAGTAATTGTTTACACGTTATTAGTTATAATTTTCATATTATTAGTTGTAGTTATGGTTATGGATTAATATAATGGTTATATTCGTAAGGTTAATTAATAGTTAGTTTTTTAGCTATTGGTAAAATGCGTTTTAATCTGGTTTCTATGATATAACTAATATACTTCGACGTTTGACTAATATAATTCAATGCCTAACTAATTCATACATAAGCAATTTAAAATTAGCATAACTAATAGGTCCAACCGCTTAACTGATTTCAACATGGCATCAGCTAGTCTCACTTTAACACTAACGTGAGACTGTCTCTTCAAAAACAGACTCTAAATTGATAGATGATATATTTATTTTAGGCACTCGTTTATATTATTATCGCCACAAATTTAGCAAACTTGGTAAAGGTAAGGATAATCTATATAGTACATAATATATCTAAATCTAAAATTAAATTATATCCTAAATTTATGGAGAAAATGTCCTAGATAAAGATTGGTAAATCGAACAAACTTCGCTTAAATAAAGTCATAGCATGAATTAACAATATCCTATTGAATTTTTCCAACTACGTAGACTCCACCTCTTAAAGGAGGCAAAAAATTATGGGAGGTAAAATCGGCAAGGCTTGTTATCTGCAACGAAAAACAAATCAGCAAGGATAAAGTGTTGCCGATTTTAGCCAAAGATAATAACATGTAGTGAAAGGATAACTCGATTGGGCACGTGTAGTGACTACTCTTTTTTTCCTCTAGTCCTCTGACAGAGCTTGAAGGATGGTTGGACATTATAAAAAAGGAA
The DNA here is from genome assembly GCF_026745355.1 of Beta vulgaris subsp. vulgaris. Classification (NCBI taxonomy): domain Eukaryota; kingdom Viridiplantae; phylum Streptophyta; class Magnoliopsida; order Caryophyllales; family Amaranthaceae; genus Beta; species Beta vulgaris. The sequence continues at coordinate 41,925,991 of NC_079209.1, read as the reverse complement.
ATTATTGTGTACTTTATCAATGTAAGACATTGGTCTTTTTTGTTCTTATGAAGCAACATACTTGGAGTATGTAAAGGATGATGATTAAATGACTCCAAATCCCGGTATGGTGTGTCGTTTGAAAAAGTCTCTCTATGGTCTTCGTCAGGCTCCCCGGTGTTGGTTTGCGAAGCTTACTACTTCCCTATGGCTCTATGGGTTTGTTCAGTGCTACTCTGATTACTCTTTATTCACTCTTCGCCAAGGCTTTGTTCATCTTTCTGTACTCATTTATGTCGATGACCTCATCATATCCGGTAATGTTTCTGCTGCCATTTCGACCTTCAAAACCTATTTGGGTGATTGTTTTCATATGAAGGACTTGGGTGCTTTGAAGTATTTCCTTGGTATAAAGGTTTCTCGGGGGCCTGAGGGCTTGTTTTTATGTCAGCGCAAGTATACTTTGGACATTATCTCGGAGACTGGAGTCATGGGTGCTAATCCCGCCACATTCTCAATTGAGCAAAATCACACTCTTGCCCTTATTCGTGGTGCGGTGTTGTCAGATCTTGCTTCATATCGTCGTCGAGTCGGCCGTCTCATATAACTTTATTTCACTCACCCCGATTTAGCCTATGGTGTGCATATTCTTGCTTAGTTCACGCAGGAGCCCTGACAGGAGCATTAAGAGGCTGCCCTCCGGGTCGTTTGTTACCTCAAAGGGTCTCCAGGCCAGGGCATTCTTCTTGGTGCAGATTGTGATCTATCTTTGTCATATTGATGTGACTCTGACTAGGCCAGTTAGCCGTTGACTCGTCGTTCTCTCACATGGTGGATTGTGTTTCTTAGTTGTTCCCCTATCTCTTGGAAAACCAAGAAGCAGCATACTGTCTCTCGCTCCTCTACGGAGGCTGAGTATCGTTCGATGACCGATGTTAATTCTGAATTGAAATGGTTGAAAGCTCTTCTCGAGAGATTGTGTGTTCATCAAACTCGTGCCATGTCTCTTTATTGTGATAGCCAGTTTGCTCTTCACATCGTCCAGAATCACGTGTTTCAAGAGCGCACCAAGCACATTAAGGTGGATTGTTATTATGTGTGCAACGCCTTGCGAGATGGCCTCATTGCTACGCATCATGTTGCTACTCATGCGCAGCTTGCTGACATTTTCACTAAGGCGCTTGGTAAACGATAATTTGTACACTTGCTAAGCAAGTTGGACATTTGTGACCTACATGCTCTAACTTGAGGGGGGGAGGGGGTATCAGGCCCAATGTTATATTATATTTAAGGAAAAATTCACAAGAAGGGGGTCAACTATTATCCATTTTATATTATAAGTCCCAACTATGGATTATTCTCTGAAAGTCCTAAGTTTACTATCTTGTGATTGTCATAGGTCATGAGCTAGTTACTTATAACCGGTTTATAAGGTAAGATTTTTAATTGTTTGTCATATTCGAACACTTAAAATTAGTGATAGAGACCTACAAATTGGGACTAACGTTTAAAAATCTTAGCTTCTAAACTTCTTATAAGTAAGTCAGGACCTATAAGAATAACAAGATGATAAACTTGTGATCTCAGATCTCCATGTAATAATCCATAGTTGAGACTCATAAAAGAAAATGGATAATAGTTGGCCTTTCTTGTGAAATTTTCCTATATTTAATGATGTATTGTATGTAACTTGATGGGCTTAAAAACCTTAGTGTGATTAGGTTGTATATAATGTTAAGTGTTCAATTAATGAAGTCGAGGATAATCATTAATCCTATTTTATCAAGTCTTCTCTCGTAATGAAAGTAGGAGTAACTTTCAAATCAGAATTCTAATAGAAGTTTTACGCCAAATTATAAATTATACTTTCTAATCAATTTCTGTAAGTAACTCCATATATAAACTTGTCACAAAGATTCTTGTCACTCGAATGAAACCTCTTATCCCCGTCTTGATCTCTCCAAACCAAAATAGCTTTATTAAAGGGAAGGGGGCTGACATTAAGTTGGTTGTTGCTTCGGAGGTGCTTCACTCCATGAATAAAAAGAAAGAAAAATGGGGGTGGTTCGCATTAAAAGTTGACCTAGAAAAAGCCTACGATAGAGTGGAATGGGATTTTGTTCGTCAATGTCTGGTAGATTGTAACCTTGACCCCCACTCTGTTAAGCTTATCATGAATTGCGTGTCCCAATCATCTTCATCTATGCTTGTAAATGGTAGGAAGATAGACCCGTTTCATCATTCTAGGGGACTTCGGCAGGGAGATCCTATGTCTCCATATCTTTTTAACATATGCCTTGAAACCCTATCTAAAGCAATCCACGAAGCGTGTGAGAGGAAGATATGGACCCCCTTCGGGGTAGGGAAAAAGAAAGTTCCTATATCACACCTACCTTTTGCTGATGACCTTGTTTTGTTTGGGAGGGTGGATGAAAATACAGCTTTCTCCGTCAGTGATACGCTTAAAATTTTTTGTGCTGTGTCGGGCCAAACAATTAATGAAATGAAAAGCAAGCTGATCTTCTCTCCAAATACCTCGAATGATTGTGAGAGATGTTTCAAGATACCATCCACACGGGGGAAAGCAAAAATCTAAGGACGTACCTAGGCCTTCCCCTCTCCCACAAAAGACCTTCTAGATCCCAAGTACAATTTGTGATTGAGAAGGTGAGAAATAAATTGGCTACGTGGAAGACAAAATTCTTCTCTAAAGCAAGAAGGTTGTGCTTAATTAATCCTACCCTTTCTACTATTCCGGCGTACTATATGCAAGCCACTTATCTCCCTTCGGCCATGCTTAGAGATTTGGATTCTGTGTGTAACAATTTTCTTTGGGGGGATATAATTGATAAGAAGAAGATCCATCTAGTAGGAAAAGATCAAACTTTTAAACCCAAAAATAGAGGGGGTTTGGGCATTCGCGATCAGGAAAAAACTAACAGAGCGTACATGGCAAAATTAGGATGGAAAGTCTCTCAGGCTCCCCTGAATCTTGCCCAAAAATGCATTAGTTCCAAGTATGTGTAGGGCAACAAAGTGACCAAATTCTCCCAAGGATCGAATACTTAGAAAAACATAGGTAAAGGTTGGCATCTCCTCCAAGAAATTGTTGCTGGAGTTTGGGTAATAGGTGAACAATTCATCTGTGGGAGGATAATTGGTTAGGTGTAGGGTCGCTCAGGTCGAATATCCATGGCTCGTTGACTCTTGAGGAGGAAAACATGAGGGTGTGTAACATTGTGAATGAAAATCGATGGGATTTTAGTACTATCGTCTCAATGACCCTTCCTTCTAACATTATCGACAGAATCCTTAGCTTTCACCCTCTTTCCGACGAAAATCGGGACGACATGCTTATTCCTTCCTTCACAACACCTAAAGGGTTCTCCTTGGCTCGGGCGTATGAAGCCCAACTAAGCATCTCATGCGTGAATATGGACTGAATTTGGAAACATTCCATGGAACCAAAGCTGAAAATTTTCTTTTGGTTGCTCTGGCGAGATCGACTCCCCCATAAATGTCTCCTTCACCTTCGGCATATCACTGAAAGTGTAACTTGCCCTCGGTGTATGACACAAGAGGAAGATTCAGCCCATATTGTTAGGAACTGCTCCTTTTCCATGGCGGTTTGGGCTTTATGTGCCCAGTCGTCGTGTCTTACAACTACTTTTATTGATTGGCTGAAAGAAAACTTAAATAGTGATAGGGTGTTTAGAGGGATGGGGTGGAGGGACTTATTTTCTTATGTTTGTCATGAAATTTGGAAAGATAGGATAGATTGTTGCTTGCGCGATAAAGTTTCGGCCCAACCCAAAGTAGTGCTTTCCCTTGCCATTGCCTTGGTTGCTTTGCGAGATCAGGCTTCTAGAATCCCACAAATCCCTAGTATAACGAATCCTTTAGCCTTGATGAATTCCACGCAAACTGAGGCATGTGATTTCTATATACATGTAGATGCCTCTTTTACTAATATCAGGGATAACATTGGGGTGGGGGTGTAATTAGCAACAGTGGTAGAGAATGGGTAACGGGATTCACCCAAAAGACTTATGCGTCGGATTCTTTCATGGCTGAATTAAAGGCAATTGAATTAGGTCTACAGATTGCAAAAACATACAAAATCCATAAGTCTATTATATATTTGGATTGTATCCAAGTGATTAACCTCTTATGTGGAAATGACGGTTTTTCTGAAAGTTATGTGAGTGGTCTTGGTCAATGTAGAAAATTATGGAGCTAGGGAGCTCCTGAGTGTGAGGATTAAGAATTGCAAAAGGCAACACAACAAAATTGCGGATGGCATGGCTAAAAATTGTCGTATTAGTGTAGATGATGCAAATGTAACTAGGATTTTCCCCAATCCCCTTAGTTATTGTAAGGATTTGTATCTTGCGGAGTGAACGATGTTTAATTGACTTGGGTTACTTGTGTTCACCAAAAAAAAAAAAAAAAAAAACTAATACAAGCTTATATTATTTTCTGTCTTCTTCTTCTTTTTTTTTTTTTTTTTTCTGTAAATGTGTAATCAATTAAGAGAGTGAGGTAGTTCTTTCGTCGCTAGGTTAGTAAACGTATGGACGAGGAAGCATTTCTGAAATCTGATGATGTGATAATTACTGTTGTTTTGTGTTTATGACTTTATTCACCCCCCTACTGACGTGGCTATTAATTCTTAACTAAAGTAGCTAAGGTCAACGAGATTACCCCATAATTTCGAAAGTCAACTATTTGCTGAATTATGTATATATAATATTGTCTTGATCATTTAAGAATCATCTTTACTTTGCTCATTATGGTTTAGTCTAAATATTGAATCTAGATCACATAAGATCCACATTCATTCATAGTGTCACTAACTTCTACATATATATAGTTGCATCAACACATTATCATTTCAAAACACAATAACAATCTCATTTACAAAACAACAAATTTTTTCGTTTTTGTTTCGTTTCTACAACTAAAAAACAGGATTCTCAACCTGAGAATCCTAAACCAAAAAAAAGAAATGAGTCGTCGAATTAGCGATGAAAATATAAGAAGTGCAACTTCATCACGTCGAAATGAGTCATTACCACAACTTCATAGTGTTGGAAGGCCTGAAAAAGAGAGTATTTGGAAGGAATTTGGGCATATCATCAAGGAGACTTTTTTCCCTGATGATCCGTTGAAAAGTTTTAAGGATCAACCAACTTCAAGAAAGTTGATCCTTGGTTTACGTGCTGTTTTTCCTATTTTTGACTGGGGAAGACAGTATAATTTTACCAAATTTAAACATGACGTTATTGCTGGAATTACCATTGCAAGTCTTTGCATTCCTCAGGTAATGGACAACTACTCTTTATATGCCCACTTGTACAATCCTCCTTACTTTGAGCTTGCCTTGTTTGCTAATTTTGTCAAAAATATTTGACCACTTATATACACACATACCTCTAATATGCAACTGTCGATATTCATTACATATATTAATGGCTAGTATGTTGTCCCAATATATGGTAAAAGTTCGACTATCACAAACATTATTGTGTATAAGTAGGAAAATAAAACTGGAAATATTAAGCAATAATTAAGCATCATGAAATTTATTTTTTTGACGAAGAATAACGAAGTATTAATAATATTGATCGAGGTGTGATTTTGAAATAACTCCCTAAATTAATGTCATTTTAGAAATATATATCTAATGCTTATATATTAAAATCGTTACTAAAATTATTTCATAGAAGAATTAGAAGATAAAAGAGGATAATGTCTACTAGCTAACCGTGTCTAACACTAAATAATTTCCTACTACCTATTTTCTTTCCGAAATGGATAAGTAATACATATTCGAGCTGTTTCTTTTTAATTTACTCATTTCACTTTGGGAGATAATCAAGGGAAATGCCCAAAACTATAAGAGATCCTGAAAAAGTGAAAGAGAGAAATTTAAACAAGTGGAAAAAGAAATTATAAGATGAGTTATTAAATTAAAAGTACATTACATGAGTGGAAAAAGAGGAGAAGATCGATAATTAGAATATTTAATATAGAAAAAATAACCGTGTGAATAATAAAAAAAGAAAAAGTATATAAATTGAAAAGAAACAAAGTGAATAATTAATTATAGACCATGCAATAATCCAAAATTCCCTTATAGTGAATGAGGGAATTTGGATCCCAAGAGGGCCAATTTTCTCTTATTAAAATAACAAATGGGGAAAGGGAAAGGGAAAGGAAAAGAGAGGATGTAAAAGGCATTCTTGCTTTTCTTAGTAAACCAAGATCTTTCATAAATTAAAAGATTTGGAAGAAAAATAGACATATTAACATATTAAGCTCTTATTTAACAGGATATTGCCTATGCAAAGCTTGCTTATCTTTCTCCGGAATATGGATTATGTGAGTTTGCTTCCTATTATTTAATACTAGCAGATTATTTTTAAATCATGATCAATATATAAATATTAATAACTGAAGCATGTATTAATATAATTTGTTAATTATACAGATAGTAGCTTTGTTCCACCTCTAATATATGCTTTCATGGGAAGCTCAAGAGATATAGCAATTGGTCCAGTGGCTGTTATCTCTCTTCTGCTAGGAACCACCCTTCGTCAAGTCATTGATCCTGAGACTAATCCACGTGAATACACTCAACTTGCTTTAACAGCTACCTTTTTTGCTGGCATCACGCAGGCAGCACTTGGTTTCTTCAGGTATACTCCCTCCGCTTTTTTTTATTTGCTATATGAAAATCAAGCCACTAATTTTAACCGATTATTTTTAACTTTTTTATAAATAAAAATATAGTTATATGTGTTCTTGTTAGTTTTTTTTTCTATATATCTATTTATAATATCAAATTTTTATAATTTTAATCAAAAGACATAAAAGATATTAAGAGTTAAAAAAGAAAATTTTCATTTGATACCATCGTATTTTGGACTTTTTTTATTTAGTACCAAAATTATCTTTTGGATTCTACATGGTACCATTATAGTTCCGATTCAGTTCAGTCCAAAAGAAAAGAGTCTAAATAAGAGTTCAATTGCAATTCAAAAACAACGGAAGTATAATTTGGTGAATTTTTTTAAAAGTAACTTTTTATTTATATATATTTTGTTAATAAATTATTTAAGATAATAATGGTAATAGTAGATTTATAGTCTTGCAACTTTTGTAAACCGAAGAAGTATGTATTGTTTGTAGAACCAAATTCACTTATTCAGTCTGGTTGGTACTTGGTAAAGAGGTATTATAAAGTTACAAGTATGGTCAAGGCGTAACAATCTAATTGAAAACATTTGGGGCTTGGTTGTTGCTAGATTGGGCTTTTTAGTGGACTTCCTTTCTCATGCTGCTACGGTTGGGTTTATGGCTGGTGCTGCCATTACTATTGCTCTTCAACAGCTCAAAGGCTTGCTTGGCATTAAAAATTTCACGAAAGAGTCTGATATTATCTCAGTTTTGCACTCAGTTTTTGGCCAAGTGCGACATGGAGTAAGCCAACCTTCTCTTCATTACTATTTCCTTCATTTCATGCTAAAATGTAACATATATATCTCTTTATTATATTCCTCATGATTTTATTTTATGTTTGTGTTTTATACTTTGACAGTGGAACTGGCCAACTATGTGTATAGGAATATCATTCTTGGCTTTCATTTTGTTCACCAAGTATATTGTAAGTTTAACTCTCAATTTAATTGCTTTATTTTTTCGGTTTTTCAATACTAATATCTCTTTATGTTTGTTAAAAATCTATATTATATCACTACTTTTTGCGAAGTCTCTAAGATATTCCACGTGCTGCTAGAAATGTTTAAATAATGCTCGTACCATTACCTCTTTACTAGTTAAGTTCGATAAAATAACGTCTAATACAGTCTAAACTCATTTAAGGATTTGAAACCAAATTGATTAGTCTAACCTTCTACTTTGGTGAGGTGGTAAAAAATGAATTTGAACTAACTTTTTCTACTTTATGACAAGGAATTAGCTAATTATATAGGTATGAACCTCTAAAAATGAGTTTAAAATACATATAATATCTCACTAGCATAATCTATTAAGTGAAAAATACAATGATGGGTATTATTGGGACATTCTCAAACCACAATGTACTATGAAGACTTTATAAAAAAAGGTAATGGTCTAATGTTGATTTTCAAACTAATACACGGACACAATTTAGAAAAACCCTTATCTTTTCTAGCTAATATTTTGCAATTAGGCCTGCTTTGTTATATGGCATCGAATGTTGGGCGGTGAAACAATGCCACGTTCATAAGATGAACGTGGCAGAGATGCGTATGTTGCGGTGGATGTGTGGCCACACAAGGAAGGACCGATTAAGAAATGAAGTGATCCGGGAAAAAGTTGGAGTTGCATCCATTGAAGAAAAGGTGAGGGAGAATCGGTTAAGATGGTTTGGTCATGTGAAAAGGAGATCAGGAGATGCACCACTGAGAAGAATTGAAGAGTGGAGGAGTAATCAAATTGTAAAGGGTAGGGGAAGACCTAAGATGACTTGGCTGAGGGTAATTGAAAGTGATATGAGGTTACTTGGGATTGAGGAGAGCATGACGTTGGATAGAAGTGGGTAGAGGGGTAGTATCTATGTGGAGGGAGGGGTCTGATTACTGCATTTATTTTTATTTGTTTTTCTCAATTGTGTTGGTATTAAAACCTTATACTGAAAACCTTTTCTAAACACTTTTTGGTGTAAACCTTGTTTTCAAAAAAAAAAAAAAACTTTTATCACTCTTGACGATGCCATCTCCTCTGGTCACGATTCCAGTTGACGATTCATTTTAGCCGACCCCAATCACCTTGGGAATAAGGCTTAGTTGTTGTTGTTGTTGTTGTTTGTATGAACTAATTGAATATAAATAAATCCCATGTATTAACAGGGAAAGAGAAACAAGAAATTGTTTTGGGTCCCTGCAATGGCTCCCCTGACCTCTGTCATCTTGTCAACTCTCATTGTGTTTTTGACGCGTGCAGATAAAAAGGGTGTTCAAATTGTAAGTATCAAGAATATTTTCTTCCTAATTGAGAATCAAATTATACTCCATTTTACAGTAAGTAATTCATGACTATGTAAAAATGATGATGTTATAGGTGAAACACATAGATCAAGGCATCAACCCTCCATCTATTGACATGATATTTTTCACTGGTCCTTACCTATTGAAAGGGATTAAAATTGGTGCCATTGCTGGTGTGATTGCACTTACGGTAAGAGTAACAACTTTTTCCGAACATCCTATGATAATACGCGTATTTTTCTAATGTAGGACATGGAAACATATCATGAAGACATTAACTGTATTTTGTAGGAAGCAGTAGCAATTGGCAGAACATTTGCATCCATAAAAGACTACTCTATTGATGGAAACAAAGAAATGCTTGCTCTAGGAACCATGAACATTGTTGGTTCAATGACCTCTTGTTACGTGGCTACTGGTATAATTTATTAACCTGAGATTATTTTTACTGATAATAGCTGATTTTTAATAATTGAAACTCATTGAAATTTTTTTTCATTCAATATTAGTATTATTGTAAGATGATGTGAACATACATGCTATATTTTTGTATCTAGGCTCTCTCTTCCTTCTTGTTGTCACGTATATTTGACATTGAGTTGTTGTGCAGGATCATTTTCTCGCTCTGCAGTGAATTTCATGGCTGGTTGCCACACAGCAGTCTCAAACATAGTCATGTCAATGATTGTTTTATTGACATTGATGGTTATCACACCTCTATTTAAGTTCATTCCAAATGCAATTCTTGCTGCCATCATCATATCCGCTGTGGTTAACCTTGTTGATATTGAGGCCGTAATTCTCTTATGGAAGATTGACAAGTTCGACTTCATTGCTTGCATTGGTGCATTCTTCGGAGTCATTTTTATTTCCGTTGAGATTGGCATTTTGATTGCGGTATGTACCAACGTACAAACTATTCTACACCTCTAAGTTTCCTGATTTCTTCCTGTTAATTTACTAGAAATTTAACTGTTATATGATTCAACAGGTTTGCATTTCCTTTGCAAAGATTCTGTTGCAAGTAACTAGGCCGAGAATAGCACTTCTTGGTAATCTTCCTGGAACTACAATCTACAGGAATATTCAGCAGTATCCAGCGGCTTCAACAATCCCCGGTGTTTTGATCATTAGAGTCGATTCTTCAATTTATTTTTCAAATTCAAACTATGTGAAGGACAGGTATTTATGTGTTTTCATCTTGTTTATAATATGCTTAGATGGATTTCCATTAATTGAATTTGATAAAACAAATTGTCTATTATGCCAGTATGTAACATTCTGAATTCTTTTCTATCAGGACTCTAAGATGGCTCACTGATGAAGATGAGCTAAACGAAAAAACTAACCTCCCCAAAACTCAATATTTGATAATCGACATGTCGCGTAAGCCATTACACCTTTTATCTTCTATTACCTTGTACTGGTGCATAATGTCAGTTCTTTGATCTTTTAAACGTTCCTTTCTGATTCCCTTTGATTTCGTTCTTTTCTTGCAGCTGTGATTGATATTGACACCAGTGGTATCCATGCTTTAGAAGACTTAAATAAGAGTCTGCAGAAGAGAGAAATACGGGTATGAGATATCGGATATACACGCACCAAATGTGAACAAATGTCGGTTAATATTGTCCATGAGAAGTATGATAGAAAAGCTAACATTTTCTCTCTATGTTTTTCAACAGCTTCTTTTAGCAAATCCAGGTCCTGTTGTTATGACCAAACTCTACGATGCCAAGTTTGTAGATGTCGTTGGACAAGACAATATATTTCTAACGGTTGGAGATGCAGTTCGAGCATGCAATCGAAAGATCACACTAGAAGAAGCTTGACAGCTGAGTTGATTATCCTTCAGGAATACTTCAACTCTGACTGTGTTTACCCAAAGAGAGTGTTTTGTTCTGACCCTTGATGTTTTGTTTTAAAACATCTCCATTGTAAACTATGTTTAGTTGGAAAGATATATAAGAGGTGCAAGCTTCTTTGATTATCTTTTGAAAAGTATCCAATTAACCTTTGTAATTATTCTTTGACATCTTTCCAATTTTTCCCCTTCATCCTAGTTTGTATTTTGTTGGATGAAGCTTCAAATTTAATGCTAACTTTTGATCCTTCCTTTTATTGACCCCCAAGACATTGAAAGATTGCGAGCTTGAGAGTTTCCTTGTGTGTAAGATGTGAAGGAATATGTCCTTAGACATCCCGACAATTACTAAATATAAAAGGAATTATTATAGAGATAATAAATTGCATTAGTTTAGTAATCACATTTAGTTGCTAGAGAATAAATGTTGGTTAATGGGACAATATTGATTGAAGCTACAGTTGGAAATGTCCTAACAATGTTCAACTTATTTATTAGAAATTAATCAGTTTAATTTATGTTATTATAATGTCTTGCTAGAGACCAATTATGATCAGTAATTAAATACTCTAATTACTAGTAAATTGAGTTGATCCTATTGGGTCACACAAGTTGATGACAATTAAATTATTTGTGAATTGGACCGACCATAACTTGTAGTTGTACAAGCTATATAGGCGGCGGTTTAAGTGATAATTAAAAGGTAATTATCACTTAGGGTGCATTCTATTCGACTTATTGACCCTGAACTTATTGGACCTTATCTGAACTGAACTTATTGAACCTGAACTGAACTTATTGGAACGTATTAAACCTGATTGGACCTGATTCAACTTATTGGATCTGATTGAACCTCATTGGAACTTATTGGATCTGATTGAACCTGATTGGAACTTATTGGACCTTATTGGAACTTATTGACCTTATTGAAACTTATTAGACCTTATTTGCCCTGATTGAAACTTATTAGACCTTATTGAACCTAATTGAAACTTATTAGACCTTATTGGACCTGATTGAAACTTATTTGACCTTATTAGACAAAAACATTGACCATGAATAACATAAATATTACAACTAACGTAAATACTACCCCTCAAAATTTTTTATGGAGTAATAATTATTATAATTCGTCCTCTAAAAATAATGATTATTAATTGTCTTTTATGATAATTAATTTAACAAAAAAATTTACTATTTATATATTTGTCTATACATAACTTTCACCACTAATATATCTAATAATCTTGTTTTGATTTTATAAAACACTAGTAGAAAATCAAAAATTAATTAACATTTATTGCTAACAAATTAAAATTGGCACATATAAAAAATTCTCACTTCACTTTCATTTATGTGAAGGTAAGTAGATAGCATTAACTCCTTCCTTCATTTCTTCTCCTTTCTTCTCCTTTCATTTATGTGAATGTACTAGAAGATAAAAAGAAAACAAAAAGAAAGAGAAAACAAATGCTCAAAATCACTGTAGCTTTGCAACATTGCTTCATTCATTTCTTCTCCATTCTTCTCCTTTCTTCTCCTTTCTTCCTTCTGTTTTTTCTTTTTTTTTTTTTTTGCTTTTCTCTAATACTCCATTAGAGACACAAACACAAAGTCACCAATCATAATCTTAATTATTTGACCATGATTATAATATTATTTAATAATAATATAATCACCTAATAGTAATATGAATAATCAAATAATAAACAATAATACAAGTATAATACTATACATTGTGGTACTTTAATAAAAAATTCTAATAATAACATAATCAACTAATAGTAATATGAATAATAAATAATAGACATAATACAAATAAATAATAAAATAATAGACACTAATACAAGTATAATACTGTATAATCATTGTGGTACTTTAATTAAAATTCTAATAATAACATAATCAGCTAATAGTGATATGAAATTATGAACAAAATAATGGACAATAATACAAATGTTTATTAAACATTGACTATTTGGACCTTATTGGACCTTATTAGACCTGATTGGAACTTATTGCACTTGATTGAAACTTATTGCACCTGATTGGAACTCATTGCACCTGATTGGAACTTATTTGACCTTATTGAAACTTATTGCCCTTATTAGACCTTATTGCAACTTATCTGAACTTATTAGACCTGAAACTTAATTTTTTAAGTTGAACAGAACGCACCCTTACTCTATTTCCAAAATGGTAATGATCAATTAAGTATATTAGATGCTTAATATATCTTCTATTATGGGCAAGATCATGAGGTGATTTTGTAGCCTTATTTGAGCCCTCTTAGGCCTTGGCTAGCCATTAGAGGAGGGAAATACGACATTCTCAAATTCGCGGATACTCTATTGTTGTGAAAAGTTAACATAATATGACAGCTTCTCTCTTTCTAAATCCTCTTTTCTTGTGAAAAGTTAAGAGGTGTATGCTTTAGAGAAGTCCTTAATGAGTTAATGGTATTAACTGGGAAACAGTAACCTTATTCTAAATAGATAATCTGGTGGTTATTATTCTCTCTAAAATCATGATGATTTCCTTAGGAATTCAAGTCTAAAAGAAAGTATCTAGTAAGTACTATGATGCAATGTTGGAGGTTGAGATCTACATCCAACACTGCTTTCAGGAGGCCAACTGCTAATTTAGTATCAGACATCATGGCTAACACAGTTCCTCATGCTTACTTTCACATGATGATGTTTTTTCCCTTATCATCATGTGTAGTTGGACCATCTCCCGATCCAACTAATTTCTCTCTCCCAGCAAGAAAATTCAAGAACAATCAAACACAAAATTAATACCAATAATGATAATAATAACACTAACAATACTACTAATATCAGCTAGTAAAACAGTGGTCTTGATATCAGTAAGGACCTAAACAAACGTCTCACATGAGAACATAAACACCACCCTCCACACAACCAATTCCACCCAGAAGGTCAAAAAAATGTTGGTAAAGAAATCAAACCATATGGCAAAACACAGTGCCTTCAAAACCAAATATGCTAATAACACTATGCAAGATAAACTCTCTTCGACCTCAAAAACTAGAGAATAATGCTGCCGCTAAACCCGCAACGACTAGCTTCGCTGAAAAACCAATGGCCGAGGCGGAACCAGTGTTTCCTGTTGGAGACAACGCAGGTGACACTACATTGCTTCCGGCACCCATTGACGGAGCGTTGGCGATTGGTGCACCAGTTGGAGCACCTGCAGGAGCAACAACTACACCAGCTGCATAGGAGTAACAAGAACAAAAACAAGTTATCAGAAGGAACATTAACTTTAGATCAAGCAATCATGGCATAAAGATGTCACCCTTCAAACTTGATTTACATAAACAACACAACGCATGGTGAACCGGCTAACGGATCCGAATTAGTGGTTATATAGAGGCGTATCGCGTATATGTTATCATAAACTAAGGCAAGGAATTGTTCTGTTGTTCAACTCACAACATTGATTCCCGTAAGGCCTTGTTCACTTCACTCGAATTTTACAGATTAAGAGTTTGTTTGGTTAACCCTTCGGGAAATTATAATTCCATACATGTCTTGTTAATGGAGGAAATAACTTACCTAATCCCCCTTAGTAAGTGGAAATTCTCATGGAATAGAATTTCCTATGTTCAACCAAACAAAAAAATATACTTCCTAGGAAATAAAATTTCATGGGCAATGCAAACTCATGGAAAGTTATACTTCCTAACATTAACCAAACTAGCCCTTAACAGTAATCTTTTATGAATCTCTATGTTTTCTCTTAAGAATTTTACTGTTTAAAGCTGCTTTTCCCTTATTTTTACTGATTAAAACTAATTTTAACTGAAACCCCAAAAACAGGAGTAAAGAACCAATTGTAAAACAAAGATTCCGAAAAAATGCTAATATTTCAAACCAAAACCCCTTTTCATCTTTTTTAATTTCTTTTAAGAAAACAGTTCCCACAACTAAAAGCAGAAAACAACAAATTATAGCACAAAAAACCCACAAACATGCTTTAATAATTTAATCCAAAAAAAACTCTTTTTCATTTTTCATATGTGATACTTCTATTAATTTATTTAAAAAACAAAACAAAACAAAAAAAAAAATATTCCCACAAACTTAATCCTTTTCAGATGCAAATCATTCCTACAATTGTAAAAGAAAAATAATCAGATACTTCAAACAAAAATAACTCTTAAATCTATTATTAAGTTTTTATTCAGATTTGCATGTTTATAAAACGGAAAAAATACAAATCATAAAAAAAAAAAAACAAATATAAAGGATTAATCAAATTGATGGAAAAGGATACCTGGAGAAGGAGCACCTGTTGGAGAAAGAGACACTGCAAAAAAAAGAAAAAAAAAATTGAATATAACACTTTATGTAAAATGATTTAAAAAGGGAAAAGAAAAAAAAAAGACTAACAGCCGCATTTGGAAGCATGAACATGGCAAGCATCAGGAAGAGCAAGAGCTTTAGAAACATCCAAAACGATTCCGAATTGGCTACTACTTTTAAAAGCTTCACAAAGACATTCAGCATTAGTTTTAAGAACAGACTTCAAGCCAGAACAACAGTTTCCTTCTGGTTTTTGTACGGTAGAACCGTTAGTAACGTACGACAAACAATCCGACATGCTTAGTACCACTGTCGTGCAGTCCACTGGTGCCGGAGAATCTTTTGCTTCTGTTAACGCCGCTGATGCAACGGCTATAAATACCAGTAGGAGTGCCACCGTTGAATTCATCGCTGTTTTTTTTGTTTGAGGAGAGAGAAAGTAAGAGAGTGAAGAAAAGGTGGCGAGTAAGAATGTGAGTGTGAGTGGGAGTGGGAGTGGGAGTAAGAAGAGAGGGGTAGAAATAGGAGGGAGGAAAAGGAAGGACACGTGGCGATCATCGTGGGGGAATTGGGATGATGGAAAAATGCTACTTTATGGTGGATGATGATGAGAGGCATAAGGGGTTATTGGAATTTTGAATGGAAAAGGAGGGTTCTTTCATAAAACAAATACTACCTCCGTTTCTTAATAAGTGCAACATTTCTCTTATTTGGAATAGTCACAATAAGTGCAACCAAGCTCAAAATGGTAAAAAAAGTTCAATATTATTACAAATATGCCACCAAAAAGCAAGAGGGGACCACAACTTTTTTGTTTCATCACTTGAATTACTCTACTTTATTGTGGTCCCAACTTTCTCTCTCTACATTCATTGGTATTCCCCCACTTTCTCTATGTTGCACTTATTAAGAAACGGAGGAAGTATATCTATATCTATATTTATATCTACATACTCCTTCCGTCCTATAAGATAGTGTTTATTTCTCATTTTTCACGGAAATTAAGAAAAATAAAATAAGTGGTAGGATTTCCAAAAAATATATTTAATAAAGTGCTTTTTTGATACTTTTGTATTGAAACTAATTATTTATTTTCTTTTTCCTTTAAATAAAATCAAAAGGCAATAAATGTTCCTTGGAATTGGGTAAAGCAATAAATGGGGTCACATATTTTGAGAGAAAAGTAGGAGTATTTTGGAAAGTTTGTGTAGAAATTAAGGATAATTTAGTCCAAATAAATTGACAAAAAAGAAATAGGCACAACATTTTGGGACACAAAAAATGAATGTAAGCACTATATTATGGGACGGAGAGGGTAATATATTTCCTCTATTTCGTTTTAAATGTAATAAAAAAGTATTATTTGTTAGATATAAAACATTTTTTTGTTGTACTTAAACTGAAAAGGAGGAAATATTAAAAAAAAAAGTTCATATCAAAGTAACGGAACATGCGACCTCTTGCAAAGAGAATTTTGTCCTTATCATCTCAATTAATTTTTTTCAGTGCTTCATAAATCCACGTAATGTTATATATTCATTGCAACCGTAAAGTAAATTAAAGGTTAGATTTTAAAAATATAAATTTTTACATTAGTGGAAAAAATACCTATCAATTATTGTGAAAAAAAAAAGTAATATCCTGGACAACGCTCGAACCTACACAATAGTTTTGGATGGAAAAGGAAGGTTCTTTTATAAAAAAAATTAAATGCATTTCATGTACAATAATTTATTATGCATTGAAAATCATAAAATGTTGTCAGATTTCATTTGACGAATCATTATTTGTTTGATATCGTCAGTTATTATATGTTGTTGATTTTTTTTAGTAATATGGTCAATTTTTGTATAATAAAGTTTGTTCGGATACATAATAATATTCAAACCATATTTTTTAGACTTATTCCTAATTTAATTTCTTTCTTCATTTCAGTTCATTCCAACTTAAGGCCTGTTCTCCCCAGCTTATTTTCAGTTCAGTTCAGTTCATATCAGTTCAGTTCAGTTCAGCTCTTGACAATACGGGCCTGTTCTCCCCAGCTTATTTTCAGTTCAGCTCTTGACAATACGGGCCTGTTCTCCCCAGCTTATTTTCAGTTCAGTTTAGTTCAGTTCAGCTCTAATAAGTTCAGTTCAGTTCAATTCAGTTCAACTCTAATAAGTTCAGTTCAGTGCAATTCAACTCCATTCTTTTATAATCATTTTGCTAAATATTATTATTATGTTGGTATAATATATTTTACTAATTACTCTTATTATTATTATTATTATTATTATTATTATTATTATTATTATTATTATTATTATTATTATTATTATTATTATTAGTATTAGTATTATTATCATTATTATTATTTAAATATATATCATTACTATTAAGTATTATTATTATTATTATTATTATTATTATTATTATTATTATTATTATTATTATTATTATTGTTGTTGTTGTTGTTGTTGTTGTTGTTGTTGTTGTTGTTGTTGTTGTTGTTGTTGTTGTTGTTGTTTTTATATATTATTTTGTTTATTATACCTTTACTCATTATTATTACTATTATTATTAGGAGGAACATGGTTTAGGTCAAAGCACAAATAAACCCACTTTTTTTAGCCCATAAACCAATCAAATCGCGTCAAGACGTTTTATGATTTAATTTTCGCGGTCCAACCCAATCATTATTTTTATTACTAAATATTTTTATATTATTAAATCTAATTATTAAAATAGTAATTTTAATTTACTTCTTAGATATTATTGTTATTATATATCATCATCAAGTATTAATATATTAATACAAATAATATAAAATAATTATTATTAATTATCATTATTATCATTAATTATTATTATTATTAATTTATGATTTTTAATATTATTTATTTATAACTATCATTTAAAAATATCCAAAATGCTATTATTATTATTATTATTATTCATTATTATTACTTATCATTATAATTATTATTTAATATTCATATTATTATTGTTTCAAATATTATTTATATATTTATAACATTCAATTTTATTCAATTCAATTCAGTTCAGTTCAGTTCAGCTCCAATAAGTTCAGTTTAGTTCAGTTCAGTTCAACTCCAATAAGTTCAGTTCAGTTCAGTTGTTTTATGCCGAAGAGAACAGGCCCTACTTTTACTCTCATATATCACTATTCATTTCAGTTCAGTTCAGTTTAGTTCAATTCAGATCAGTACTGTTCAGATCAGTTCAGTTCAGCTGTTTTATGTCGAAGAGAACAGGGCCTTAGGGCCTGTTCAGTTCGGCATAAAACAGCTGAACTGAACTGAACTTATTGGAGCTGAACTGAACTGAACTTATTGGAGCTGAACTGAATTGAATTGAACTGAACTGAACTGAATTGAATTGAATTGAATCGAATTGAATTGACTTGACTTGAATTGAATTAAATTAAATTGAATTAAACTGAATGTAATAAATATATAAATAAT
Source organism: Beta vulgaris subsp. vulgaris (assembly GCF_026745355.1). Classification (NCBI taxonomy): domain Eukaryota; kingdom Viridiplantae; phylum Streptophyta; class Magnoliopsida; order Caryophyllales; family Amaranthaceae; genus Beta; species Beta vulgaris. The sequence goes on along the minus strand of NC_079209.1, from coordinate 41,907,315 downwards.
ATTTTAAACAATAATAATATGAATATTAAATGATAATTATAATGATAAGTAGTAATAATGAATAATAATAATTATAGTATTTTGGATATTTTTAAATGATAGTTATAAATAAATAATATTAATAATCATAAATTAATAATAATAATTAATGATAATAATGATAATTAATAATTATTATTTTATATTATTTGTATTAATATATTAATACTTAATGATGATATATAATAACAATAATATCTAAGAAGTAAATTAATATTACTATTTTAATAATTAGATTTAATAATACAAAAATATTTAGTAATAAAAATAATGATTGGGTTGGACCGCGAAAATTACATCATAAACTGTCTTGACGCGATTTGATTGGTTTATGGGCTAAAAAAAGTGAGTTTATTTGTGATTTGACCTAAACCATGTTCCTCCTAAGAATAATAGTAATAACAATGAGTAAAGCTAAAATAAACAAAATAATATATAGAAACAACAACAACAATAATATAATAATAATACTTAATAGTAATGATATATATTTAAATAATAATAATAATAACAATACTAATAATAATAATAATAAGAGTAATTAGTAAAATAAATTATACCAACATAATAATAATATTTAACAAAATGGTTATAAAAAAATGGAGCTGAACTGAACTGAATTGATTGAAGTTGAACTGAACTGAACTGAATTGATTGAAGTTGACTTGAACTGAACTAAACTGATTGGAGTTAAAATAAACTGAACTGAACTGAAAATAAGCTAAGATGCGGCAATATTGTGAATTCAAACCACCTAGGAAGCTTTTTATTACTCCCTTCGTCCCATAATATAGTGCTTGTTTCTTTTTTACACGGTCTTCAAGACGTAACTTTGACCTTTAATATCTTCAATTCCGTATCAATAAAAAATATAAAAAGTTGATATTATTAAACTACACATTGAGACGAATCTAACAAGATCCCACATGAATATTGTTTTTTATATATACAAATGAGAATATTTGGTCAAAGATTTTAAAGTTTGACCCATCAAAAATGAAATAGGCACTATATTATGGGACGGAGGGAGTATGTGTGTGGAAAGGGTTTGGTGGAGGCGAATTAGGGTGCGACACGTGAAGAGGAAGAGATGGTGGTCAAATTGGTGTTGAGAAATCGTGGCGTTGAATTTGACTAGACTGTTGAAACTGTAATACACGGAAAGGTGTATGTTTTTCCATTTGGAGGAGTTTAGATTATGATCGTTTTTTAGCGAAAATGAGGATTGATGTAGGAATAGGATCACTGGAGGAGATCATGTGAGAAAATGATTTCACATTTGAAATATGGAAAGGTAGTTACTATCCTTTCTTTATTTCCTAAAAAATAGGAAAACTTTGTTTATCATATTTTCGAGGGGCTTTAGTGATTGGTTGTTCACTTTTTTTTTTTTTACTTGGCTAATTCGACCCCTAATCTTTTGCTATTGGATACTAGCAATTTACTCACATGATGCGTGCCTCATTTTAGAAAAAAATAAATTCTATCTTTTTTGGGCATTAGCAAGGGTAAAATTTGATTCATGATCCCAAAATTATAACCGAAAAGTATAAACTCATTTCAGTTTTTTTTCCTTGTCTAACTTCTAAATTTGTTTTCACACATTGATATTTAAAATTTCATCATTTTAAATTTTGTCCTTTTCTAAATTTTAACACTTTGAGCTTCAATTATATTTGAAATGAAATTTTAAATTTTTCATACACAATTTGATATTGTAATTTTATTTAGAAAAACAAAAATCGTTACTTTTCGCAAATTAATGTAGTTTTTTTTTCCTGAATATGGATTTTTGCAAAAGTTATTCGCAAAAAGTTTGATATTGTTTTGTTTTTCAAAATTTATTTCTGAACATGGATTTTTTTGCAAAAGTTTTAGGCAAAAATTTTAATATTGGCATTTTTTAAGAAAACTAAATTTATTTTATATGAAAATGAATTAATTTAAGCCTGATTGTATAAAAGCCCTTTTGAACTCATTACTATCATCTCCATTTTTTTAACTACATAACAGTCGACTAAGTTGCTATTGTTTATTTTACTAATGTGAAATAATTTTGAAGGTTAAAAAAATTATGTACCTTTTTGGAAGTTTGCGAATTGCCGATGGATGAATGTGTGATATCGCCGTCAAAATCTTATGTTTTTCTCATATTTGTGTTTATAGGTAACTTTTGTGAGTATGTAATTGTGAATGATTCTTGAGAATAGTGATTTGTAAGCATTTTTTTCTCAGATTTGTATTTATAGGTAACTTTTATGAGTATAAATGTAATTGTGAATGGTTCTTGAGAATAGTGATTTGTAAGCAAATTTTTGTAAATGTTTTTGTATGTATTGATGTTCTAGGTTATTAGTTTTAGTTTATATGTTAGTTTTAAGTTTTAATAAAGTTTCTTGATTATTTGAGTGATTTGCGTGATTTTTATAATGTGATTTTCTCAATTGTATGAGTGATTTGTAAAGTTTCTTCTTTTAAGTGATTTGTGAGTGAGTGTTGCAAATTAATTTTCGTTAGTTTTCTTTGAGTATCGATTTTGATTTTGTCATTTCTTTTATTTGTAATTTAGAAAGGGAAGGGGGGCAAAATAGACATTTCAAAAGAGGACACCATTACTCCCCCTTCCCTTATATAATAGAGATTTATCATAGAAGTATTTGATAAAATCATTGATTAGTATTTGATTGTTTGACTTGATTAAAAGATTATCAAAAGATTATCAAAATTTTATTTACCAAACAATCATTTTACTGTAACGTTCAACATTTTTTCTTTTAATCTAAACTCCTCCAAATGTTACTATTCATTATCAAAAATAATTTTAGTATTTAGATTACTACTATTCATTAAAAGTGAGCAAAAAAAAAACTTTCATGTTAAACAATGCATAATCTTTATTAGCATGATATATGTAAACTTAAACGGAAAATTGGTGCAAATAAACTCATCTATCTCTATTATATACGCCAAGGGGAGCAATAGTGTCCCTTTTGAAATTTACTTAATTGTCCCTCCACAACATAAATATTAAATTTCAAATTTTCACACACAAATTCTAACGGTTAATCGAAACCAATTCAATGATAAACTTGCCAAAAATATCAAATATCTATTAAACTCAATCAACTCATATGAAAGGTCAATCACATAAATTGCCAATAAAAAAGATTCAATCGAAAGATTTATAATTAATAACTTATCAAACATTTTTTTTTTGAGGGGAATAACTTATCAAACATTAATACCGCAAACAATAACAAAAAAAAATACACGACATTTTCATTACATGGACAACTAAATTCAAACTCAAAATAATGTTTCCATATCGTCAAAAAAAAAAAAAAAAAATTTCCATAATACACACACAATTACAAACACAATCTCCAAACAAAAAAAAAATCAGTTCTCTTCATAAATTCGAGCTTCATGTCATTCTCAAATACGACATTCTCAAATTTGCGGATACTTTTATGGTTAATCAGATAGACAATACGTTATTAAAAATGAAAGTATGTGTAATAGCCCGCCTGACCCGTTTATCATAATATCTATTTTCTATGAAATTTAATATTTTAATCTTACTAATTTAGTGTTGATTTCTCTTTTGGAATATATAGTTTATTTGCACTAATATAGCTTTGGTAACACATAATTATCTTGATTTTTACCTTTACAACCTAATTTGTCGTCCTCTAATATATTTTTTTCGAAAATTTTAACTTTCTCTTTATCTTACATTGTGATTATCAACTTTTTTTTCTATTTCATCCAAAATTATGTTTTAATCTATATATATTACAGGAAATTAGCTAGACTTATTTGAAAAAAAATAAAGGTATTAATAGGCCTGTTAGGCCCGCTCGTTTATTAGGGCGGGTCATGGAGGGCTTGGACTATGTATATTAAACCCGTCGGACAAAATTTTAAGGTTAGACCCAAGCCCGTGTATGATGACCTCATTGCCTACCTTATTGAACTGGAATCTCATACTCTATAGTGCAACAATAGCCTTTGCGACTGAAAATATAATGAAAATTCCTATCTCAAAAGTTCCTCTAATTATGCTTAAATCTTTAATATCAGAACCTAATGGTTATGATTGCGAGATCCATTCCAAACTTTACCAATTCTTCTTACAAGACTTGTAACAATTTTAAAAATTATTCTTTGAACAGAAAAGTTTGTTTAACGCCGTCATTTACGGCCCAGCTAAGCATGCGGCTGCTCGAATAATTGCGATAAATTGAACTCGTGAGTTCTCATTGAAATATGAACGAGTAATGGACCTACCCAAGGAATGGCATTTTCTGTGTCACCACTCACTCACCTGTAGGGATGGTAGGTGGGTATAATTTAACGGGTTTTGCACCGCATCCTCCCCAGTTGGGGCGGGTATGGATATGACTTTGGTGGGTGATGGGTGGGTATGGATACAAAAAGTCAAATCCGCCATGGGTAGTGGGTAGGTGGTGGATATGAGGTCACATCCGCCCGATATCCGCCCGCCCCTCCCCATATCCATCCGCCCCGTATAATATTTACTAATTTACCCTTTATAAAATAAAGAATTATGTTCATAATCTAAAAAATTGTAAAAATAAAATTAAGAAATATGAATACTAAGCCCAATAAGTCATTTGGAATAATTTCCAACTGTTCTTGAGGTTGAACTACTGCACTTTATGTATGACAAAGAATGTGTACTTTTTTTCTCTTTGAAATGGGTATTTCTAATAATTAATTTCTAAAATAGGTTATATATAAAAAATAAATCAGGTGGGCGGGTGGAAAATCCACCTGGGTGATGGGCGGGTATAAAGTGGGTAATGGATATCCATTTGGGTGGTGGAGCGGGTGTGGATATAACCTTATACCCACGTGGGCGGAGGTGGATATGGAAACTTGTACCCGCCATGGTTGGCGGGCAGGTGGCGGGTATGAAAATTTTAGGTGGAGGTGGATGTGGATTTAGGGGTATCCGCATCCGCCCCGCCCATTTGTCATGCCTACTCACCTGGGACTCGAATCAAAATATTTATGAATTTTTTATCGTCCACGTAGGACGGCATGCGAGAATTTTTTTTTTCAACTGAAGTAAAACCACTACTTGAATTTTTTTGTGTGTTGTGTAAACTGCTATTTCAAGTAGCGGTTTACTGAAGAAATCCCCAACTCCAGAGTTTGATATGTGCTTGCAACATTTTGTCCAGGTTAACCACTACTCAGAGTAGCGGTTTATACTGTGAGTAGCGGTTTTCGTGGGCAAAAACAAAAAAAAAAAATCAATTTCTCGCGTGCCGTCTTACGTGGACGGTACGCAGAGAATTTTTTTTTTGGCATATTTTGAGAATTAAAATCCACTTTTGCATTATTCAAGGAAAAAATTCAAATATTTATTTAAAATTTGGCAAGTTCTTTTATCCAAGTTAGAGACGTTCTTGTGTGTAAAGGCTAAAAGCATACATATGGCTTGATTCGCTTTCTAACGTTTCCAAGTGTGACCTATTTGGCGGAATTATTACACTAAGGTAGTCAATTTGGCAATAATGATGAAACGTGTCTGTTTTACTCTCTCCCTTTGTTTAAATTTTAACTAGTTTGTGATATAGGCACTGTACAAATTCATAACTTATTGATTATTGTCCATTTATTCGTTTATAACCTCTAATCGTTTTAATTGTATTGTATTGATTTTTGATATTATCTACAAAATTTATTTTGATTTTGTTTAATTATTTATACATAACGAAAAAAAATCATATGAGATCTTGTTTAATTGATCTCGTTATATAATTTCATAATACAAACTTTTTATAAGGTTTACTCGTATAAAAAAAAATTAAAACATCAATGCTTAAAGTTGTACGTTGTCAAGCAAACCTTTTGGGTATAACTAGATCTGGTAAGAGGATCAAGGTTGGCCTAGTGGTTGTAAGACCCTCCTTTCACCCCTATGACAGGGGTTCGACTCTCACCCCTTGTAAGAAGGATCCCTAATTTCCCCTTTTCTTGCAAGGGAATTCTACTCACCAAAAAAAAACTACACCTAGTAAAAGTGAATCGATCTGATACCTAAATTAGACTCGAAAACAGCAACCCAAAGTTCACCGGAAGCAATACGGCACCGACTTCCATCAGATGGATTTGACTTTGACTCGACCCTAAATGATTGGGCTTGAATCAACCTGAATTATACCATTAAGGCATAAACTGTGATTTTGACTCCCGCGTGCAACAATGTTGTGCGGCACGCAGTATGTGCGCCACACTCTTTTCGCTAATTTAGTCGTCGTAATGGACTATCCTACGTTTAGTCCTATGTTAAACTGTCTGCATTTGCGGAAAATATATGGTCATTTAAAAGTCTCACCTAATTAAAGAAAAAAAATAGTCCTTTCATGCAAGGTCGAGTTTGTCCTAAAAAGTGCATCTAGAAAAGTGGTCATGGTAGGGTTAAGAGTGTCATGCATGTCTACCTCTTCCCGTTTCATCCCTGCTATCTTTGTCAATCTTACCTTACCATATTCATCAATTTTCAAAAACTTACATTTTTCAAAATCAATCCTACACCTTCTTCTATACTACCTTTTTCGGAAATATTTACCAATCATCATCATACCACAACATTTCAATAAAAAACTATATTTTCAAAATTAATCCATCATCTTTTCTTAACAAAAGATAAAACAAGGGGTTCCTTTCAAAAATGAATTTCGAAAATTATAAGCCCAGTCTAAACACCTTCAATCCAATACATATCAATCCAATTAGTCCAATTCACTTGCATTCATTTTAGGCCCATATGCATTAGAGTCCATTTTGCATTCATATTAGGTTCGTCTAATTTGAGTCCATACATTCATTGGCATTAGAGTCAATCTTAGGCCAATATAAGTCTAGCCCATGTCAAAATCTAGGCCCATTTGCATCTATGTGTGAAACCTTGTCTATGTCAAGCCCAGTCCAAGTCTACTTCATTCTAAGTCCAATTGTAATACTCCGTATTTTTGGAGTTCATTCTTTATAATTAAGAAAATATAAAGAATATAATTAAAAGGTATTTTAGTATTATTTACAAAAATATAATAATAGAATAATAATAATATAGTTCGGTTTAATTAATTTTGGAATTATAAAAGATCAAACCAAATCCTACTAGACCTAATTATGCCACACTATAAATAGAGAGAAATAGAATAAAAAAATCAGCAAAAACATCAGAAACCCTAAGTTCTCTCTCCTTCTCAGCCATCACTTCCATTCTCTCTCTTCTCGCTCTCAATCTCTCTTTCTCTCGACCGTTTCTCTCTCATTCGCTCCCTCTAATTCTTCCTTCTCTCTCTTTCTTCTTCACCGTCCTCTGTGCGTGGGTGTGCGAAACTCGAGCAGTCGCTACTATGACGAGCGATGAGGGCTGGTCGAAGGTGCGAACGAGGAAGTTTGAGGGTACGTTGTGCGAGCGACAAAGAGGCGGACTGTGTGCGTTGCTGGAGATTGTCCGACGATTCGAAGGTGTGAGCGAGGGAGTTTGAGGCTGTACAAACAAGGAAGTCGAGTTCGTGTGTGGTGTGTTCGAGGGTGCGAAGCGTGGTGCGAAGGTTGTGCGAGTTGCGAGAGGGATGGTGCGAATGTGGTGTATGGGTTGTTGTGCGAACCAGCGAGGTGGTGGTGCGAGCAGCGTTCCGAGGCTTGTGCGAATTCGGTTGGTGCGACAAGGTTGTCGTGCGAATTCGTTTGTGCGACAAATCTGGTTGCGCGAGGCTAGTGGTGCGAGCGATTTGTGCGACGAACCTGGTTGTGCGCGCGGAAGTGGTGCGCAAGTGTGGTGGTGTGCGTCGTTGCCGGAAGTTGGTCGCCAGAGTTCGGTTGCCGGCGAAAGTCAGTGGTATAAAACCTTATATTTATAACATAATATTATATTAGTTTAATATTATATATTCTGTTTGTATAATTGATTTGAGTTGTAAGTAATTAATTTGTAATTTGAGTAAAGTAATAACTAATTAAGTTGTATAATTAGTTTAAGTTATTAATCTGATTTAAGTTGTGAATCTGGTTTAAGGATCGTAATTAAGTAAAAGTAAAGAAATTAGATTATCTCTATTATATAAGGAAAGGGGAGAGCAGCGGTGTCCTCTTTTGAAATGCCTATTTTGCCCCCTTCCCTTTCTAAATTACAAAAGCAATGTCAAAATCAAAATCGACACTCAAAGAAATCTACCGAAAACTAATTTACAACACTCACTCACAATTCACTTAAAAGAAGAAACTTTACAAATCACTCATATACTCCCTCCGTTTCCTAAAGATCTTCCCTCTTTCCGTTTAAGGGTGTTTCCAAAAGATCTTACCTCTTTTGCTTTATTCCTTATTTGGCAAAATAAATTTTCCTATTTATCCTCTCATGTCACTATCATATGGTCCACCATTACATTATTAATTCAATTTTAGTCCCTTTCTCTCTCCTACTTTAACCCCTTTATATTTGTTTATTTATCTTAACCCCTTTCTCTCTCCTACTTTACTCACACCATGCCCCACACAACTTGATTTTCCTTGGTATCTGTAGGAACAGTAAGTGGGAAGATCTTTAGGAAACGGAGGGAGTAATTGATAAAATCACATTATAAAAACCACGCAAATCACTCAAATAATCAGAAAACTTTATTAAAACTTAAAATTAACATACAAACTAAAACTAATAACCTAGAACGTCAATACATACAAAAATATTTACAAAAATTTACTTAAAAATCACTATTCTCAAGAACCATTCACAATTAATGGTGGGTCATGATAAGAAAAAATAGAGGTGTATTTGTAGTGAAATCATAATTAGAAGTTAGATAAGGAAAAAAAATTATTTACTCTCCATTTTCTGGAACTTTAACATATATCTGGACCTATCTTTTTCTATTATATAATAGCGATTAATTATCAAGGTAAAAAGGTTTATGTAAAATATCATTCAAGAATTAAAGTACAACATATCTCTATTATATAAGGAAAGGGGGGAACTATGGTGTCCCCGAATGAAGAGACTATGTTACCCTTTTCCCATTCTAAATTACAAATCCACTTACAAATCAAAGGAGGCTTCAAACAAAAATATCAAAAATATAATTATAACAATCACTCAGAAGTCAACTAAAATCATAAAATTGCATATTTTATGTTATGCAAATCACTAAAAGAGAAAACTTTACAAAAACTTTAAAATTCACTTACAAACTACAACCTATGAGAAAATTAACTTGAAATCAAAGTGTCCACTTTCTTTACAATTTATGAAGTACTGTACTTAATTCAAAAATCAACTAAAAAATTATAATATTAGAAATCATAAATAAATTCAATAAAATTTCTATTGTTCATAGAATTTAACTTTGAAAAGTAAAAACAAAAAAAACAAAAAGAATGGTGAGAGACTTAAGTGACAGAAACTAAAGCAATCAAATTTTGCAACTAATTATACTCCATCCGTTTCCTGAAGATCTTCCCTCTTTCCGTTTAAGTGCGTTTCCAAAAGATCTTCCCTCTTTTACTTTATTCCTTATTTGGAATTTGTTTTCCCCTTTTTACCCTCTCATGTCCCTATCATATGGTCCACCATTACATTATTAATTCAATTTTATTAATTCAATTTTACTCCTTTTCAATTTTACTCCATTACATTATTAATTCAATTTTACTCCCTTTCTCTCTCCACCATTACATTATTAGCAGGCACCAAAACTTGTTCGCCCGGCGAAAAAAGAGCCAAAATTGCTTACGCACGCATCTGGGCAGCCTTGCCCGGTTGACCGGGCGGAATTGTTCTTTTGCTCGTAAGTTCAAGACGATGTCGCCCGACCGGGCGATTTTTCGGGAATATTAATTTTTGCCTTTTTTAGTCGATTTTGTAAAAAAACTCTAAATAGGTTTGTAGTATTTTGATTAGGGAATCGATTATTCTGCGTCTTTAGGTTTAAACACTTAGTTTTCTCTCTCTACTTGGTATTACTCTTTGCTTTGAAGATTATAAAGATTGTTGATTTCGTTTTCATTGTTCTTCAATCATTCGGTATTCCTCTTTACTTTGTTTTATTTGATGAATTCTTCTACTTGCATTATATTTATTTAGTTTAGTATTATTTTAAGTGAGTAGTCTTTTTCTAAGGCTTAGTGAGGGAAGCCATGTTTATACCTATTTAATTGTGGTTTGAAGTTCTTCGATATTTGTATTGAATTAGAGTAATCTTATTGATTTTTTGATGTTTGTTTAATTCATGTGATTGCGCAATATCATGAGTTATGTTTAGCTAATAGGAGTTAGAATCGAAAGATCATACTCAATAGAGGCTTGGTACAATAGTTAGGTTTGATTATGTTGAGCGGTCGTACTAGCATATGTTGATCTAAGAGTTGTTAAGGCCCGATCCTAGGATTAACAAAATACTTTAATTATTCGAACCTCAATCCAAGTATTGTTGAACTATATTGTAGTGATGAAATTGGTATAAGCATGGTGAACCGATCGATTGCCTTAGGTTTTTAATTATTTGATAAACTTAGATCCTTTTGTGCTCGTAAATCCAAGACAACGTCGCCCGACCGGGCGGTTTGGCCGGCCGACCGAGGGTTTTTCGGGAATATTAATTATTTCCTTTTTTAGTCGATTTTGTAAGCAAACTATAAATAGGTCTGTAGTATTTTGATTAGGGCATCGATTATTCCGCGTCTTTAGGTTTAAACACTTAGTTTTCTCTCTCTACTTTGGTATTAATTCTCTGCTTTGAAGATTATAAGATCGTTGATTTTGTTTTCATTGTTCTTCAATCATTCGGTATTCCTCTATACTGTGTTTTATTTGATGAATTCTTCTACTTGCATTATGTTTATTGAGTTTAGTATTATCATAAGTGAGTAGTCTTTTTCCACGTCTTAGTGAGGGAAGCCATGTTTATACCTATTTGATTATGGTTTAAAGTTCTTCGATATTTGGATTGAATTAGAGTAATTCCTATAGATTTGTTATGCTTGTTTAATTCATGTACTTCCGCAATATCATGAGTTATGTTTAGCTAATAGGATTTAATATCGAAAGATCATACTCAATGAAGGCTTGGTACAATATGTAGGTCTGATTATGTTGAGTGATCGTAATAGTATATGCTGATCTAAGAGTTGTTAAGGCCCGACCATAGGATTAACAAAATACTCTAATTATTCGAACCTTATGTCAAGTATTGTTGAACTATATTGTAGTGATTAAATTGGTATAAGCATGGTGAACCGATCGATTGCCCTAGGTTTTTAATTATTTGATAAACTTACATCCTTTTATGTTCTAGTTTAGTTATTAATTATTCAATCAACTTCCTCTCTTGAAGTAGTTGAATAATTGAGCATAAATCTATGAAACTCCTCTTCATGTGGATCGACCCGTATTTGCCAGTTTCTGCTAACCTGATACCGTGCACTTGCGGTATATATTTTAAAACCCATCAAGTTTTTTGTGTCGTTGCCGGGGACACGGCTAGTTTCTATAACTTTTTTGATTGATTATTTGTACTATTTCTTCTGTCTCATTAGAAATTCAAGTTCCAATTGATGCAATCTCACTACACATTTTTTCTTTGTTTCTTTTGTGTCCAGGTCTAAAAGAACAGGTAGTCCAGTTCCAAATGATTATGATCTTGAGAAAACCCTCCGGCAACTCAAGAAGAAACAAAAGAAGAAGAAGCAGTCTACTAATCAAGGAAAATCCACGGAAGAAGCATCATAATTGATCATGCCTCCTAAATCATAAAAATCTTATGGGGTACATTTCCCTGGCAATGTTCCCACATACCCTAATATGTCTGACATACAAGCGACCAACTTTGAGATCAAGCCTACCCTCATTCATATGATCCAACTAAACCAGTTTAGCAGGCATCCAACGGAAGACCCTACAAATCATTTACAACAGTTTCAACAATCTGTCGTACCATTAAGCATCAAAGGGTTACTCCTGATCAGTTGAAGGTCATGGTATTTGAGTTTTCTTTGAAAGACAAAGCTCAAAAATGGTTGAATGATGTTACATCAACTGAATGGAGTGCTATTTCTGAAGCATTCCTGAAAGAGTATTATCCTCCTACCAAGACTCCAGAAATAAGATATAAACTTGCTACCTTTCAACAAGAACCCGATGAAACGCTGAAGGAAGCATGGAATAGGTTCAAGGACCTACAGAGAGAATGCCCATACCTCAATTTTGACAAGTGGTTCATCACCCAAGCATTCTACAATGGTCAACAACCCCATATTAAGAGTACAATTGATTCATCTGCAGGAGGTGTTTTCCTAGATAAGGAGGTGGATGAAGGGTACATTTTTCTGGCCAACTTCGCAATTCATTTTCATATGACATTGCATAGTCCAATGGGTCTGAACCGGTGAGGGGGATTGAGCATTAGTGGTCTTAGGGATCATAACCAAAATACTATGATTCCATTGCTTCATTAGTTTCCATGTGGATAAAAAATTTTGAACTCCCTACACAACTGAAGCTCCAACTATATGCCAATGAAGTTTATAGAATTCTACTGTAATCCCATCTGGGCCAGGAGAAGTATTGGTTTCATTTCAAAGATTTGTTGATGAATTTCTTCTACATAAGGGATTTGATTAAGAGTGTCGAGATCTTCCAAAGTTAAATGTGGTAAATCGAGCTCATTCAAGGAATTCATGATTTGTGTGTGAATTGGATGAGTGGTATTTGGGCAGTAAACTTCGGACATGAAATTGACCATAACATTCATGACATCTACAGGTTTATCAACACATCTACCATCTTCACGTTGGAGCATCAAAATTCTGTTGTTTCTTTGTCTTGTTTTAACTCTAGAATATCAAATTATTGATGTAGTGTCATCTTTTGTAACCAAACATCTTTCATTCGTTGTTTCCAATAGATGAAAGCTCATGAAGCTTCCAAAAAAAGAGTGTTTCCCTCTTGCAGATAGTAGAACACTTGTTGAAAGTTTGAAACATCTCTTTATGAGTTCAGTTTTTTAACAATATCTTTCTAGTTGATACCCTGATGTTTTTTATGATCCAAAGACCACTTTTGAACTTGAGAGCGAACTTTTATAAGCTTTTGGGTAAGAATAAAACTAGGGTTTCCATTAAGATTCAACTTCCATACTTCCTTTATAATGTTCACAATTTGAGGCAATAGTAATCTCCAACTTTCTAGTTGGTAGTGTCTTGTAGATAAAATATGTGCAGTAGGGTTATCAAAGACTATGGCTCCATGATCAGAACAGATTAAAGGTTGATTGACAATAACACTATTTGGGAAGTGATCGAACCAGGACTGAGAAGCATAACCTATACCTAATGTTTCCATGATAGTAAAAGGAGGATCCCTTTTGTTAGACCAGGTGAAGCTAGGTCCTGTGAAAGCGATATCAATTAAGTTTGTGTTTGAACTCCAAGACATGAAGGAATTCCAACCTTGAATACTTGTGTTACCTTCTATCATATCTTCACAAAAGTCAAGCTGGTTAAAATCACCTAAAATGGTGTAAGAGTCGAAACAAGAAATGTGGGAAGAAAGTTAGGTCTAGACATTTTGCCTATCTTGGACATGGGGAGCACCATACATAAACACTCCATTCCATCGACGGCCACATGTAACTCCTTAACTTCTAAGCATCATTAATTCATTAATTAACTCTTACTTAGCAGCGGAAGACTTAACTTAATCGGTGCGTTACTGCCGTAATTTCCTTTTGGAAAATACAAGGCAACATAAGTTCGTTAAATGACATAACATTATGATTATGAAACTTTATAACTAACTTAGAAATGCATAAATAACTAGGTGAAACATAGTTAAGGTTCATAACCTAATGTTCTTAAGCTTAGAATACATAATAAGAGTCTGCATAATTTAAGTTGTAATTATTCCTCACTGCTACGCCATTCCGTTATCCCCGTCATTACCTAAAACAGAAAAGCAAAACGTCATGAGCCGAAGCCCAGTAACATACTACTCTAACATCGTAAATTCATTTCAATTCATTTTAGTTGCAAACAGGGAGGAGAGAAATAGAGTAAAAACATTTCATAAACATTTTATGTAAACATAAATTCATTATTATCTTCATATCATAATCATCATATAATTATCTTATTGGTAACTTTGGCGAGTATAACATAGGGACGTCTCATCATCATCATCATAATCATAGGGCAATAGCCACCAGGGACAATGTCCCTAACCAGAAGGTGGCATAAAGCCATGCATAGTGCGGTGCCACCAGGGACAATTGCCCTAACCAGAAGGTGGCGTTTCCGCCATAGAATAGAACGGTACGTGCACGACCAACATAACATCGTACTGCCAAGAACCATCTTTCACTTTTGTTTATCATGTTCCATTTCTTTTTATTTATACATTATACTTCACAATCATCATGAAATCATATTCTTTAATCTTTCGCAATCATCATAAATTACGTAACGTCATGAAATTCATTTTATAAAAGTATTTCATATCCCGCAATCCATAAAAGCATACATTTAACATAAACATTATACAAAGATCAACATAAAACATATATTTAGAAAGGGAATGCGGGTGTTAGCAGTAGACGTTACCTCAAATCCTGCTTAGTAACTTTGATAGTCGGGGGAGGCTTGTAATATCCCTTTTTCCTTAATCTAACCAATAATTGATAACGAGACGATTAATATTGTAACTTCCTCATTTGTTATTATTATAGTTATAAGGTTGACTCGTTAACCAAATTAATGTGGACTATGTATATATTTTTACTAAACTTTATAAACCTCTTATTACTTAATAATATCTTATTACTTAACTTTTCTCTAAATAAAATTAAAACTCATCATATGTATATTTTAATTAATTAAGGTCGATAACATGGACTTAACAAGATAAAAGATAAGACTACTTAGTATTAAATTTGCTAAACTTATTTCACTCAACTTGCCCATTAATTATGCTAAGTCATAATACTTGTATTATATTATACTTATGTTTAACATAGTAGTATGCTAGTAACTAGTTGTATTTGTACGTAATACTTCCAACAACAATCAAGTTAGAGGTTGTATTACTGAGGCCAAACATCATAAGTAGGAAAATATGATTTAGGTGCATTAGGCCCAAAAATCACTAATCAAGTTCAATTATTAATTAAGCCTACATACTATAACTCATACAAAACAGAAGATAAAAAGGAAAGAGAAATAAAAAGGAAACAGAAGGTATGTCTCCAATTCAGAGGCGGATTCACAGGGGGTACATACAGTGGGTACAGCTGTACCCCCATTCCCCAAAACTTTTTTGAAGAAAATAAAAGCAAAAGGGTAAAAAAAAAGAAGTTACACTGTATCCTCTCTTTCTCTCTCCTCTGGGCTCTCTGTCATTCATAACGTTATTTTTCCCTCTCCCTCATCCTTTTTCCTCTCTGAAATCAACAATGGACATTGAAGGATTATCGATGATCTGTGTCGGTATCAGTTCTTTTGATAAAGATGAATATGGTAATATTGATTACATCAAGGAAGAATTTTGCTTAGGTAAAAATATGCTTTACGAAAAACCCTAATTTGTTTGTGGGAGCTGATTTTTGTCATTCATTGATTTAATTGTTTGATAATTTGAAGGATTTGTTGAGGTATTTGCGCCGTGATGATCCGTCGACTAGGGAATAGGGATGAAGATCTGTTTATATCCCTTTTTCTTTTCTGATTACGGCTGGAGTGTCGCTCGCCGGATATTGCTGACCGCCGCCTGCGAAGGCCGGTCGCTACTAACCCAGAACGGCAGAACGCCAGTCGCCAGAACCCAGAACAGCAGAACCCTACTGGTTGAGGTATTTTTTTATATTTCTGTTAATTTATAGAACTTTTCAATTTTTTTTGAATGGAATTTGGAGATATGATTAGAACTATGTTAGGTGTGAACTGATGAATGGAATTTTGATGTGCATTGATATTTTGAATTGAAATAAGAAATTATGAAAAATGAAATTTCAAGTGCAATTGTGTGAAATATGGAAATTGAGGTTACTTGAATTGAAATTAGAGATTAGAAATTGTGAAATTGAA
Organism: Beta vulgaris subsp. vulgaris; assembly: GCF_026745355.1. Taxonomy (NCBI): domain Eukaryota; kingdom Viridiplantae; phylum Streptophyta; class Magnoliopsida; order Caryophyllales; family Amaranthaceae; genus Beta; species Beta vulgaris. The sequence goes on along the minus strand of NC_079209.1, from coordinate 41,891,163 downwards.
ATAGAGGTTGTGAATTGAAATTCGTTGAATTTGAAATTAGAGGTATTGTGAAATGTAATTTGAAACAATGGACTTTGGAATTGATATCTAATAATATGTTTACTTTATACTATATTTGGAAGATGAAAAAACAAAAGTTTACAATCTTTTTGAAAGAGAGGTGGATGAAAATCACAAAAGTCGTCTTTTAACTCAAGTATTGGCATTGTATTTTGATTTGAATTTTAGTCGTAAATTCACTCTGATAATTCCGTACCCCCATCCCGTAATTCCTGGATACGCCACTGGTTTCCATATACCTTGCGGCAAAAAAAAAAAAAAAACAGGGGAAAGGAGGAACAGCTGTGTGTCGCCAGAGAGGGAGAATGCAGCAGTGAGCTTGAGGGTGGTTCGTCGGAGTGACGGAGGTGGTTCGTTCAGGTGGGTCGAGGAGAGAGAAAGGTGCTGCGAGTGGGTGTAGCGAGAGAAAGGAAGGGAGTGCGTGGTTAGGTGATGCTGCCGCCGTGGTGGCGACGCTGACGCAGGTGGTGGTTAGTGATGTCGTGGTGGTGCACAGGGCGCTTGGTGGATGACGATGTTGTTGGTGGTGGTGTCGTGGCGGTGCTGGGCAGCTTGCCCAAAATAGAGAAGAAGGAAGAAGGTAAAATGGAGGAGAGAGAAAATAAAAATTCTTGGCTATTTGCTAATTATTTGTTCTGATTTTTGCTTGTGGCTAGATGGAATTATCAACTGGTATTTATAGAAATTATTGGAAGCTATGCTCCTACTGTTGTCAGTTTATCCTTTGAAAAATATGAACTTGGGTCAAGATACATTAATGGAGGAAGATTGAGAATTCAAAATTTGGGGCTTCTTTCAGATTTTGTGAGATATTGTAGCAAGCTTTATTGACTAATGAAGAAGATTTCTGACATGAGCGTTGTAGTATAGAGTTAAAGTGTTTGATTTCATGTGTGAACACTTTTAAAGAATTTGCCAGAGAAGAAAAAAAATGGAGGAAGGAAGAAGATGGGCTAGAGTGCTAGACTCATAGGGGCATTTTTGAAATTTCTATTTTTGCTTAAGTATATACTTGTTCTATTGTCCACAAGTTAGATAAATAAAGGGAACTTGAAATAGCTTATTATACATTTTAATATCTATAATTCTTGTTTTTGTTAGTTTGAAGAGATTTAATTTATAATTAATCCGTCAATTAGTATTACTTAAATACGGGATATTATACCACAAGGCTGTACAACCTTAAACTATGAAGTTTTGACAAGCATAAGTACAAGAAACTGCAAAATTTAGTCCAACCTACAACTAGTAGACCTCCTTTAGTACCTATTGAATTATAACCAAAAGTATAGGTAGGAGGAGAGTTAAAACTACATTTTAGTAGAAACGCCCACATAATACATCTTAGTTTCACTTAGGAAAAGAAACATAGGTTGATTGGTAAGAGTACGAGTAAGCCAGTTAATATAAGGAATTTTAGGGGAGTTTGGCTCATTAAGTCCCCTACAATTCCAAGCAATCATTTTCATGGCTTAATGGTTGATTGTGAAAGGACAGTCAACTCATCCTGAGTGTTAAGAGTTAGAGCTAGTGAGAATTGAGTATCGATAGAGTCTTGAGCATGGAGGTGCAAGATGGTTGTTGTAGCTAGGGGATCAAAAGTTTTGAGCTTCTTGGGTGAAATGAATTCACCATCATTTCCTTGCACACACTTTTTTCCCATGTTGGAGAGGTGAATTCATCACCTGGTTCAACACCTAAGTCAATAGCCAATTATAAATCTGTGATTGCCTTAGAATAAAGTTTCATCATTCCTTGATCCGTACGCCAAAGATTAAAATCACCCCTTATTTTCCATTCTTGCAACTGAATTCTTCTTTCTTTCCTGAACCAATCAGTGTAGATAACACCTGTGAGTGGTGTTTGTCCATATGAGAGAGAACTGTGTAGCTGTTGCGTTGGAAGTCTTTTTTGGCAAAGTAGAGTAAGTGTGAAGAAGGTGGTCGGTGGGCGCTAAGACTGGAGTGTTTGGAGGATCATTTTAAGGAGAAAAGCATCTGTATTGTTAGAAGGTGATTGTGAGAACTTTTGAAAGTGAGAGGTGGGAGAGTGATGAAAAGGTGCAGGGTGAAGTCTTATTGGAGTTGGGTTCTGAACGAGTTTTCTAAGTCTGGTTCCTGCTTCAATAAAGAAGGAATTGCAATTTATGGAGGTAGTGTTTATTATAGTTGGCGTATTTTGAGGGATGTGTAATCTAAGGGTTGTAGGGAGATAGTGTAAAGTGATATCATCTTGTAAGAGGCCTGTAGTAAAGTGAAGTGGGAGGATGAGAGGATTTGTATCGAGGGGAGAAGGAACTGGTGAGTGAGTGCTGACATTAGTCCAGTCTAAGATGCCAAGCACTTGAAATAGGGTAGGCTTACTAGGGTTTGACTCTAGAACAATTTCTTGTGGAGCTTTAGAGGACTGTGCTGTCTCAAAATAAGGATTTGCATGAGAAGGATTCTAGAAGGGTGTTGGATTTTAAACAATGTAGGAAGGATCAGATCTTAGATTGAGGGTGTGAGTATCTTCAACTCTTGAGATATCACCAAGGTTAGGAAACTGAGCATGGTTATTAGACGATATAATTGAGCATACGGATCATCCCCTAATATGTATCTTGTACCTGGAGATCTAGATACATAAGGGTTGCTGTGAGGTAGATGACCTGAATTGTTAATTTCTTGGCTTCATTCTGAATTATCATGAGATGGAAGTAAATTGATATAGAGATCATCTGAATCCAAATCATCATCCCTAGTTTGATAATCAGTAGAATATGTAGAATCTGGTAAGTTGGTTTCAGGTGGCTTATAATATTCTTGTCGACGCATTCTGGTATATTATTTGGTTCATCTCTAAGTTTGAGGTTTAGTTTAGAGTTCCTATATTTGAATATGTAAGGTAAACCTATTATAAGGTTGGTATAATAGTGAGAGTGGAGAGGGCCATAAAGAACTTTAGCCCCCCTTTTTTCAAATTCAGAAAGGTGGGAATGGATTCTACGTGAAGCTTCATAGAGAGCATCTAATGGTGGAATGACCCACGTATCCACAAGTTTTACAGAATTTATAAACACCTTCCACTAGTGGTAAAAAGCTCATCTGATGCGGTCAAAACTGGGCTTACTGATGCGGTTTCGGGCTGCATTGGTTGGGCTCGCAACAATTCCCAAATATTAACTAATCCGGTCCTAAATCGGATCAGCTAATCATTCACTGGTGCGGTTTTAAATTAAAACCGCAGCGGTAAGCAAGTTAACCGCTGCGATTTTGACCCAAAACCGCAGCGATAAGCAAATTAACCGCAGCGGTTTTGGGTCAAAACCGCTGCGGTTAACTACCCAAAAACCAAATTTTTTTGTATTTTTCTTTCTAAATTACAGCAAACAGTACATTTTGATAATTAGAAATCCTCTCTTACACAATTGCAGCCAATCACACAAATGATTTATATAACAAACGAATTGATAGAATCGTATTTTATACAATTGCAGCCAATCACATTAACAGAGCAAACAAAATTAATAGAAATTAAACAATAGAAAAGAAGAAAAAAAACGGAACAGGGCCATTGAAGAGACAATTAAATCAATAGATCCAAACTTATATAACTTTACAAGTGACGAAATAAAAAATGAAAAAAAATGAGGCAAACAAATGCAGAAAAAACAAAAAACAAAACACTAACTAAAAATACGAAATTCTAAATAACAAAAACGAAAACAATCGAAGGGTAAACTCTGAAATTATAAACGAAAATAAGAAAGTGGGACGAAAATGAAAATTAAAAACGAAAAAAAACCCAACCCTAGATCTGGAACAAAAGCGAAACACGAAAATCGAAAGTTAAACATGGTGGAGACAATATCTGATAGAGGAGATGACGACGACGAAAATTGACAGAGGAGAGGAGTGGTTGTTATTGACAGCGACGAGCGACGGAGTGGAGAGAGAGACCGCCATTGATGAGCGACATAGACTAATGAGCGTTGAGATCGAAGACGGTTCCACTAGTAGAATAAATGCTATTTGATGTGGTGAAAAAGTGGCCTATTGCTGCGGTTTTGGGCGCGCAGCAATTAAGGGCGCAGCAATAGGTAATAATTATATTGCTGCGGTTTTAAACCGCAGCAATATCTACAAATATTGCTGCGGTTTTTAGTCCAAACCGCAACAATATTATTATGTATTATCGATTTAACAGAGAGTATTGCTGCGGTTTTGGGCCAAAACCGCAGCAATATGTCAAACTATTGCTGCGGTTTTGGCCCAAAACCGCAACAATAGGTCCTGGTAACCAAAAAAAAAAATTTTTTTTTTTTTTTTTTTTGCATTTTGCAATCACATTTGAAAGATTAAAATTAGGCAACAAATCCATCCACTATCCACCAAATTCATAAACGAACTGAAGATAAAATGACATGTAAATCAGATTAATATATATAAATAAAAAAAAGTAATTACATAAATAATACAAAAAATAAAAACAAATAAAATGAAAGAGCAAAAATAAAAAACAGTTACATCTAAATTACTAAATATAATAAGAACAATATTAAAAAAAAAAAAAAACTGAAAACAAAAAACCCTAAAACAAAAAACCCTAAAACAAAAAATAATAAACTGAAAAATGAAACTGAAATATAGCCAAGAACGAACAACGATTCAACGTCCGGCGAGCAGCGAGAAGGAGGACGAACAACGACAAAGAGGACGAACAAAATCTTGCAAAAATAAACGTAAACAACTAAAAAAATCAAAATCGTAAAACTCAGAGCAGAAAGGACAAAATATCGAAAAAAAACAAGAAATTGAATGTCAAAATCAGAGAAATACCTGATGAAAACAAGATCTGAACGACGACGGCTTCGAGAGGAACGACGAAGGTTCGCGAGGAACGAAGAGCGCGGGCTTCGAAGGGTCGATCTGAAAGACGACCGAACGCAAGTTCTTCGACTGGTGAGGAAGAGGAAATCTGGACCAACGAGAAGAAATCTCGACGAAGCCACCGAGGGCAAGGTCTTCAACTGGTGAGGAAGAGAAAATCTCTACCAACGAGAAGAAATCTCGAGGATGACAGAAATCTCGACGAAGCCTTCTTCTGGTGAGGGAGGATTGAAGAACGAGAATGAGGGAGGAGAACGAAGATGAAGAACGAGAATTTCTGGTGGGATGAGGAAAAGGAAGAGAGAGGTTAAGAGGCGTGTGACGGTAGGGATAAAGTGTTGGGGGAAAACCCTAACTGATGAGAGGCGCTGAGAGAGAGATGGAAAGTGAGGGAATATATTAAAAAAATATTTCGCAGGTAGGGATAATTTCGCAGGCCCCTGTCTTTTTTTTTTAGTGACAGCAATATTGCTGCGGTTGTCACATAGGACCGCAACAATATATTAAAAAAAATATTTTTTTAATATATTGCTGCGGTCCTTCGTGGAAACCGCATCAATATTTGCTGTTCAGGGCCCCACATTATTTTTAAAAAGTGTCAGTTAGACAATATTGCTGCGGTTTTGGGCGGGAACCGCAGCAATATTGTTAATTTCTATTTTTTCTTTTCTTTTTGCGTGTTATATTGCTGCGTATAGGTAAAACCGCAACAATATCACCGCAGTAAATAGCATTTATTCTACTAGTGTTCGTGGCGATGAGATCAAAAAATGACGGTTCGTGGCGGTGTGATCGAGAAACGACGGTGGTTGATGAAGAAACGACGTTGGTTGTTGATGAGGAATTGAAAAGTGAAGAAACGAAGATGGTGCCGACGATCTGGTGGGGAGGATGTTGTTGATGATGATAGATGATTTAGGGTTTGTAAGAGGAGATCGAGTTGCTGAGAGGGGGAAGAGGAGAAGGGGCTAATGAGAGGAGTTTTAGGGTTTGGGCGGCGTTCGTCTGAGTTGGGAGGACCGAGTGTGAGAGAGAGGAGAGGGTCATGCACTGCAATCTCCCATAATTTTAAAGGATTTTATAAATATATTTAAGTATTTATATATTTATATTTAAACCCAAATTAGTTTTGAAATGATTTGACTATTTAAAAAGGTTGACTATTTTAAAAGTCAAATGAAATTATTTTTCATGAGTTAATAAAGTTGAGAATATTTTAATTAAGCATGTTTTGATAAAAGTTTTAAATACTAATTTATATTGAAAAAGAAGTCTAAATGGAATTGAGGAACCTAAAAATCCTAAAAGGATAAGAGGAAATAGGGTCATGTTAATGATTAAAGTCCCAAGCTATTTATCTTGTTCATCATCAAATTTCATTAAACCTTATCTCTTTTTCCTAAGCCCAAAAAAGAAGCCTTTTTATAAATATCCTAATACCCAATTACTTTTCCCCACACAAATTATTTTTCTCTCTCTTTCACACGCCATTCACGTTTTTTTTTTCTCCCTCTCGGTTTTCTCTCTCCTCTTCGTTCGTTCCCTTCGTTCTTCCTCTCAAACACTTTCTTCTTGTTCAAGTAACGTTTATTCTTCAACAATAAACGTCACCAAGTGTTCGAAACCAACCCATACCATTGTCGGCTGCTGCTGCTACGCCCTTCCTTGCCGGCGCCTTCCTTCCTTCTCCTCTTTGTTGGTTGTTTTCTTTTCTTCTTCCTCAAGTTTCCATTAAAGACTATATTTTTTATGTTTTCTTTTGTTCTTGATCATGATTATTAGTTTTAATTACTGTTTTAATATGTAATATTGATTTATATATAGTTTATATTATAAGAAAAAAATTTAGATTTGTTATTATGATTAGATTATACTCCCCCCGTTTCCTAAAGATCTTCCCTTTTTCCGTTCAAGTGCGTTTCCAAAAGATCTTCCCTCTTTTACTTTATTCCTTATTTTGAATTTTTTTCCCTTTTTACACTCTCATGTCCCTATCATATGGTCCACCATTACATTATCAATTCAATTTTACTTCCTTTCTCTCTCCTACTTTGACCCCATTTTTATTTGTTTATTTATTTTAACCCATTTCTCTCTCCTACTTTACCCACCCCACACCCCCACACAACTTGATTCTCATTGGTATCTGTAGTAATAGTAACAAGGAAGATCTTTAGGAAACGGAGGTAGTAGTTTTAATCATGAAAACATGAATTTTTAGGGTTTTAATTGCTAGAAAAACCATAGTAGCTTATTAGATACTATGAAATTGATTTAGAATATGATTTTAAATATATTATATATGTTTAAAGGAGGTTTATTAATTTTTAAAGTTGATGTAATTTCAGAAAGGTTTTAATTATGGAGTTTTAAATTACTAGTATGGTAGCACTATGCTAGAAATTAAAAATAATTGAAGTTTTGATATTAAAATCAACTTTTAAACGCATTTAGAGGGGATTTCAAATAATTTAAAGCTGCTGTAATTTTTATTTAAGATTATTAATTTCGGCTATGTTGTTTTCTAGGTGGAGAATATTTTGTAGGGAGCTTTTAGAGAGTTAAAAGTGGCCTACAAGCTAGTTTACACGAGGTACGTACATAATTGCGTGCTATGTGATTAGTATCATGTTTTAAGAGATTTTAGTATCATGTATAGGAAATTATTATGTTGATATATATATGATTTCCAGTATTTGATTGTTACATGTTTTATGCCTGTGTGCAAGCATGTGAATTGAGATTTATTATGAGTACTGGATTGTATGTTTGTATGGAATATTTGATACAAGCATGAAAAATAAGTTTATTTATTAATTCGCATGAGGAATTGATATACGTTACAAAGAATCAAATCATGATGTTCATGTATTCCTGGCAAGTATTATTTTTGTTATCTCATGAGGACTATGGGCATTATTTGGTAAGTTGGAGTTATGCCTATATAAAGGTAAGTTGGATTGGTGGCTAGGTTCAACAAATAAAATGGATTGGATTAAAGGAAGTAATTTTGGATTGTAAGTTGTGATCACTTATTAAATCCTAAGATAAAAGAAGTTCATTTGTGATTATTTGATTATTTCCGTTTTGCTTGTATGTGTGTGTCATAACAAGTAATAATTGGTAATTAACGTAAAGTGTGACGAGAATAGTTGTAGACTTTAGACTGGTGCACGTCTAGAGTTGGACATTGGGAGTTGGGGTTATGGTGAGCGTGCCATAGCTTTTTCTAGGATGGATTGATCCCCATTCCTCTTTTATTTCAAAGGTTCCTCGATATCGTAGGTCATTCGGGAATACGTAGTGGCTCACGTATTCCGTCCTCGTAATGAAGGCTGGTTGGTAGGACAACTCAGGGTCCAATAACTATTCCATTTAAAGTAATAAAAAGATGTTTAAAGTTTAGTTTAGTAAAACTTGCCTGCAGAATGTCATATGATTATTTATCCCTGCACGTTATTAGTAGTAGAGTTCGTATTGTGTCGGACGAGTCCGACACAATATTCTCGTCGGACGACTTCAGTTAGAAGCACTTGTGCTTCAGTTAGACGCACTTGGGTTTCAGTTGGTCTTTATTTTTTTTCAGGTAGTCTTCATTTTTTTTCAGGTAGTCTTCATTTTTTTTCAGGTAGTCTTCATTTTTTTTCAGTTAGTCTTCTTTTTTTTTCAGTTGGTTTCAATTTTTTTCCAGGTAGTCTTCAAATTTTTTTCAGTTAGTCTTAATTTTTGTCAGTTAGTGTTCATTTTTTTTCAGTTAGTCTTCATTTTTTTTCCAGTTAGTCTTCATTTTTTTTTAGTTAGTCCTAAATTTTTTTCAGTTAGTCTTTATTTTTTTCAGTTAGTCTAAATGAAAGTAACTTATGTCTAAATGAAAGTAACTTAGGTCTAAATGAAAGTAACTTACCTTTAAATGAAAGTAAGTTACCTCCAAATGAAAGTAACTTACCTCTAAATGAAAGTAACTTACCTCCAAATGAAAGTAACTTACCTCTAAATGAAAGTAACTTACCTCTAAATGAAAGTAACTTACCTCTAAATGAAAGTATATAGTTTCCTCGATGGAGATAAGAGATGAAATCTGATATCTTGTTGTGCAAATATGGGCTGTTGTGGGGGACGATGTAAATGTGCATTGCAGAATGTAGACTTTTGACTTATCATCTCCCTTATCATCTTCACCTGCCTCTTCTAAATGCTCGTACAATACAATGCTAATGTCGGAGCTTGCGCACATGAGGAAACTATACAATGATATTATTTACTTTGTGCAAAATCATGTCAAGCCTGTTACTGTACCACTACTCCAACTAATAATTCTTACCCTTCACCACCTTTAGTTACTGCTGTTAATTCCATGCCCAAAAAACAAGAAAAAGTATAATGGCGCAAAGGAAGCGAGGAGAGGTTAGGATGGTTTTTGTGGGTTTCAATAGTTTTGTGGACATTGAAGGACTTTGGGATGAAGCTGATTGTTGGGACTTGGGAGAACTGACATTGAAGGAATTTCGGATTCTCTAATTTCTTCTGTGAATATTTTGGGCTCAGCCCGTCCGACCAAACACATTGGGTCAGACGGTCTGACCCAATAGTTTCACTTAGTAGTATCATGTTAGGAATGTTTATGTTTTAGTATGTAGTACTCAACTTTGCTGATTACGTGCTTTGTTTGTGTGTGTGATCATGGTTTTGCCTTATTGATCCTCTGATGATCCTTTATGGTGAGCAGATTCAGTATAACATTGACATTACATGTTCGCAGATGTGCATCATTGGAAATCTGGAGTGGAGAGAATGTGTAACTAGTATAGTTTATTTTCTGCATTGTTAAGAACATATTTTATTTAAGTTTGTTGAGTTGTTTAAGTTGGTTTGTTTAAGTCCTAAACACTTGTTTATTTACTTATTGAGTTATAATAAAGTTAAAGTTTAGTTAATTGTTTTCCGCTGCAAAATTCTGAATAAGCCGATACGTTATCACACAGGCGATAATACTTGGGTAATTCTCTACTTGTATATTATAAAAGTATTTTCTAAAAAGAGAGAATTTATCGGGGTGTTACATGCACTAGTGGAAAAAATCCCATCTAAAATAGTCAAAATTGGAATTAAGATTCGGTTTTAGTCTGCATCAGATAGGCCGCATCAGATTGTGTGGTTTTTGAAACAAAAAAAAAGTTACAACAGCAGCAGCGAAACAAAACTGCAACAAATTTATAACACCCACAAGCCACACCCATAAGCAAGATGAACCAAAATCAAAACTCAAGCATTACAAACTGATTATACAAACTAAATTACAAAAATTTCGCAAACTAAATTATGAAAAATTCAGAGAAAATAAATTAAAGAATAGAAAATTTTATATAAACTGATTAAAGACGAAAAATTGAAAACGAAATATTATACGAATGTATACATAATAACGACATCAATTGGCAACGAAATTAAAATGAAAATTAAATAACTAAACTATACTTAAAACTGAAAAATAAAAAAAAATCTGATAATTGAAAAATATTGAGCAAAACTATAAACTATACTAAACCATAATTAAATAATTAAAAATGTTGAACAATATAAAGTAAAACTGAAAAATCGAAAAAAATAAACAAAATCAAACAAAATAACAAATCTAAATCCTAAATTACATGCGAAATTACATTCATCATCTTCGTCTTCGTTTTCGTCTCGTCGTGCGAAGGTAGTGATGCGGTGGCGATGGTGGTTCATGAAGCGATGGTGGTGAAGTGACGAAGATGTGGTTCGTGGTGGACGCAAATGTTGTCGTGGTGGTGGTTCGTTGTGGAAGGAGAAGGGAGAAGGGAGTAAGGAGGAAAGAGAAAAGGGGCGTCGTCCAGTAGGGACAGAGGAGATAATTTTAATTTTTAGGGTTAGGGTTATAAGAGAGGGACTGGACTGGGGTTATAAGGGAGGGGTTGGGTTGGGGTTAGGGAGAAATGGGCCATGAGAATTGGGCCTCAATCTGGGACGCGAGTTCTTTTAGGATTTAGTAAGGGTAAAATCTGATGTCGTCTCCAAATCGCATCAGATTAAAGAAAACGGCAGCGGGTTCACTAAAGGACCGTATCAGGTTTTCCACCCAGCTTTCCTTTCCATTTTTTTAATTGATTTTTTTGATGCGATTTCGTATAAATCGCATCTACTACTAAGTGACGGATAAGGTTTTTTCCACTAGCGTTCATAACGAAAGTAGACCCACACAACTTAATCATCATATAAGGGTAACTAGCAGCCGGGAATAAAGGGCTTTGACAATTTTATAAACAAAAGTGCACGGATTCCTGGGTTGTTAGCAAGGGTGTGACTTGGTAAATCTATTTGGTCAATGTAACCTAGGTGTTTAAGGATACAGACTGGCCCAATCTTTATCAAGAAACCCTAAAGGGAGACCAGAAATTCTTATCCATATTCTTGTAGAGTCAAAGCTGAGGTGTTGAGGAACAATTGTCCAGTGAGCTCTACGAAGGGTTATGACACGACCTTCGATGATTGTTGTGTGCTGAGAGATGAGACCATCTACATCTCTATGATTGAAGCATTCAAAGACGTAGTAATTTCCTGTTTTTTGAACATTAATTGCGTCTCTTTTCTCCCACTGTGAGTTGACTATGACTTGAACTAAGTGGATTGGTGGAGGATTTGGGCCAAAGAACACTCCTAAAACGGAGGAGTTCCAACGAATATTGGTAAAAGGATTAAAAATTGGAGGGGAGGGAATTAATATACCCATTCTAAAGTTGGAGTTATTATTCTGGCTTTGCATGGTGGTTTAGGAAAGTAAATGCACGTTAAAGCAACTTTTTAGAGAAAAGCGGAGAATAGAAGAAAAGAAGGGAGTTAGATAGTTAAGACTTACAGTGGAGAGTAGAATAAATACTGAAGAAGAAGAGAGCTTTCAGCTTCCATTGTTGCTTCTCGCCCGATGCATGAAGGTCAGGTGGTAAAAAAAGGGAAGCTAGGACTCTAGTTAAGGGGGCGTTTGGTTCATATAATGGTATGGGTTTGGAATCAGGAATGAAACCAAAGTGGTATGGGTTTGGAACTTGATACTTAATACCTTGTGTTTGGTTTCATTTAGGAATGAAAAATCTTCTTTTATTTGATACCTAGAGGTAAGGTATGAGCCATACCCACCTCCCCCCATGGGTTTCTAAACCCCATACCTTATGGGTTTGAGGTATGGGTTTAAAATTTAGAAATAAGTTAAACAAACACTAGGTATGGGTTTTGTTCATTCCAAACCCATACCTCATACCTAAAACTAGTGAACCAAACACCCCCTAAGTAGGGTGTTAGAGTATACATGCAAGGAATTTGATTGATGGTTGGGGTGAAGAATATGATGAATGTTCTCTGTAAATTTAGAAGGGATTGCAGAAGATTTGCATGCTACAAAAGTGCATGCTATAGTAGTCAAGCTTGTTTGTTGCAATGGTAACTTGTCGTCTTTTGCTGGAAGTCCAATGTTCATCTCCTTTTTGTAACAATAATTTGCAATTATATATTTCACTTTCAATAATAAATATGATTTTTCACTTATCCTATCACTAATTGTTATCTCATTTAGTACTCAAATTGGTAATTAATTGATGAAAATTAATTGTGCAAGATTAAATGATTTTTATTGTTCACGTGCATCTTTATTTTCTATAGACTTATGCTTGCTTAGAGAACATGGACTATAAAAACTAAGAAGAGTGATTTTAGATTTCTAAGCATCTTTGCATTATATGTTCCAACACGACATACTTACTCTTCTTTATAGGTATTCGTTACAGTTGAATTTTGTAAATAGTTAATTATGTCTCTCAATTTAGTGCCTATTGATTCATATAGAACAATTAAACCAACTTATTGAGGGAGAAGTGGTAGATCAGTGGAGTACCATCCCGAATTTCAGGCATTATGTCTCTCAATTTAGTGCCTAGTGATTCATATAGAACATTTAAACCAACTTATTGAGGGAGAAGTGGTAGATCAGTGGAGTACCACCCCGAATTTCAGGCATTGCCGAGGGTTCGAATCTTCATCTCAACTATATGTTGGGCATTTACAAATCGCACCAAAATGAGCTCTATGTACCAAACAATTTGCTATAGAACAAAACAACAGCTTCACCTCTATTTCCTCTCTGCAAGAATAGCTCCATTATTGTCTCTGCCAAAAAAAAAAAAAAAAAAGATCAATAGTTGATACTATGTCTACTGTTGCTTTGACAGAGTTAAAAGGAGTTGAGGTTATAATCCCTTTATGAAGTGAAATAGGTCCTTGATGAGAAATTTTCACGCCATATAATGAACGTACACTATATAATGGGAAAACTAGTATCTAGGCTCGGGCGTTGCTCCGGGTTGATACTGTTTTCTAAACTTGATAGACATTTTTTCCATTTCCATTAAAATATATTAAGGAAAATTCAACATTTAAAAGGTACAAATATAATAATGTAAATATCTAAAACATGATTAAAAGTTGGTTGATATGGTAATTGTGTCATCTATTATAGCAAGAGGTCACGAATTCAAAACTTGTTGCAAGCTAATTTTACTTTTGTTAATTGACATGACTTATGTACACATTGGACTAACAAGGGTGCCACATGGCGTGTATACATTATCACACACGCCTTTTAATATATTTGTATAGATTTATCAGTACTGTGAAACTATCTATATAAAGATATAAACATGCTTTGCATTATAGATATCCAAAGTGTTAACTATTGAAGCGCACACACAGGGAAGTTGGGGGTGGGGAGCTTAGATACAATATCACTGCTTCCCCTTTCTTTTCCTTCTTCCTGGGCAATTCTGCGGATCAACACTTCTAATAGTTTAAGATAAGCGGGGCCGAAAGGAAACTTTTATCTTTTTTGCACAAGCGACACAATAACAGTCACATGGTCAAACTTGCCGCCACTGTATCCAGGATGTCCAGCTGCCTGTGCTGCATCAGCAAAGGGACTTCTTGCAGATTCCGACTTTCCCACTTCTTGCGCTTTCGAAACCAAGAGTTCAGCTAGTTCCTGCAAACAAAAGAGTGTAAACACTAAAATTTGATCACTGAGGGGCAAAATCAGCTATCAGGACAGAAAGAAGCCAGAAGAGCTGCCAGATTGATGAATTGAGGGGGTGAGAGCTGATCTCCAGGTGAATAAAATGTGCAAATGCTCGAATATATGAATTTCCGACCAAGATTTGGGTTCTCCACTTTTTCCCTTTTTCCTTTTTGTGACCGAGGATTTCAGGGGGAGGGGGGGGGGGTAGAGAGAGTGTGTTCTCACAATATGTGCGTAATTAAAACATGAAACATATTCAAAGTCATCATCTAGCAGAAAAGTGGAATGTAATTGCTACAGCGGTGAACTTTTCTTTTTGTCCTTGTTTTTGACAAGGAGAAAAAACTAGGACAAGATCAACCAAAAGCATCCTTTCAAATAAGAGAAGCAAAGTTTATATTAGCAGTATCGGACAAATGATGAAGGAAAAACACTCATGCCCATAATTTTCCTTGAAGTGTGCTTTTAAATTACCTTCCTAAAACAATGATGTCAACATTACCTTCATGAAATGTTTCAAGAAAAAAAGTTTTGTAGTCTATTTACAAGTCACTTAGAAGAGTCTTGCTTATGATATTTTTATATAATTTTTTTTTTCTGATGATCAGTTGAAAAAAACAATTGAAACAGGCTAACAGCACTTGAGGTACACACCTGTACATACATTCCAGCTTCCACAGCTTTGGAAACTATGGAAGCAATTTCCTTTTCATACAGATTATCAAAAAGGCCATCAGTTGCTGTTACGATCACATCACCATCTTCTAGTTCAATATGGTATTCCTGTAACATAGATAAGAACAAACAGTTTTTCTCATCACGTCCAATGTTCAATGGAATAGTCAAGAAGACCACATAGCTGTATGAGTTTCTCATTAGTTTATATGGAACTAAAGTGCATGAATCCCGAGTAGCTAACAATAGCCTTCTACCAAAGCGTACCTCAACATCATCAACTGAATCATCACCCAAGCCAATTGCATAAGGAAAGCTGAATTCGTGAACCATGGGAGAAGATTTCATGAAGATGGTCCCATTCCTGATTATGACAAACCCCGAGTCCCCAATGTTGGCCACATGAAGGACCTTATAAAAATAACGAAGTTAATTAACCAACTTCGCTCAGTTAGGAAAGCATAAGTATAAGAGCAAAATTCTCTTAGCTTCTAGATATGAATGCTGACTTGCAATTAAAATCTTCACATGTCTGCTAACACTTCTTGGAATAATCCATATAACTAACTGATACTGTTCAACATTAGATTGCAGACCCGGGAGTGTGGGAGTTGAATTTACAAATTTTGAACTGAACTAAAGATTCATAAAAACGAGAGGAGATAACGGAGTATAACCCCGAATATATAACTTTACTTTTCCTTTTGATGTATCTATATAACAAATAATAACTTACTTATATAATAACCTAAAGCTAAAATAAAAATTGGTCACAGATACTTTCTTTATTTTAAAATATCTGACGTATGTATCTAGGCAAGCTTGCCAATGTACTATCTTTAATCCCATCAACGTAGAAATAATTGAAAGTTGATAATGTTGAAAATATATTGAGATGAATCTAACAAGATCTCGCACGGTTATATTATTCCTTATGTAGAAATAACAAAAGACGGTCAAAGGAGACTGTGAAAGCTAAAAATAACTTTTTACTTTCTTATAATCCCCTTCTCTACCCATGTCTATATACCATCTTCCTGATTCAACTTTCCTCTTAATTTATCTGCCTTTTTCCTCAAGGTTCCTCTTCTTGGCATCGGCAACGAGGGTCAACGTCCCATTTCGCATCACCATCAACAAATAGGCCATGCTTCCTCTTTTATTGCCATTCTTCATAGTGAACAATTGTATGTTCTTCAGTGGCTGATTATTCTTGAGAATGTTCGTGGGTTGTGGACAGGTATCGGGTGGAGGGGTGGGTGTGTATGTAAGAGTTACAAGGGTAAGTTGAGATATTAGGAGGGGTATGTTTTGGATGGTGACCGGTGGTCAGATTGAAATAGTGGGTTTCTAGGTTGGATGGTGGAAAAAAGAAATTGGGTTCGAAAAGTTGGTACAGTTTATCTGACCTACAAGAAGTACAAAAGAATATCTATCCTTTTCTATTCAAAAATCTAGGACAACACCACCAAATAGATTCAGTTTTCTAGGACAACACCACCAGATAGATTCAGTAAATTTGTGGTCCATACATATTAGGGACCCTTGCTAAGAGCATACTTACTGTTCACGTGCAAAGAAAGATCGAACCTGTAAGAGAGGAACATGACAAGCCTCTTGATATTGTAGGGTCAAAAGCAATAAACGAGCCCATAAAGAGATACCTGACTAGAAACATGAGCAACCAAAACCCTAGCCGAACCAATAGATTGTGTCATTGCAGCACTTTGCTGGAGAAGCTCTTTAACGTTTGTCACTTTAGCACTCGTGCTCTTGAGTAGCTTTTCACAGTTTTGCATGAGTTCATGAGCATACAATCCCATATTAACCCCTGGTAACAGAAGCAAAATCTTCATTAGAAAATAGAAATAATTAGAATATTATGCATTTCAGACAAGTAAATAAATTACAACCACAGAAAAATCAATCCAGAGCTAGGGAAGTAAGTAATAAACTCTCATCATAATAGAGAAACACACGAAGGAACCCCAATCAGAAAACATAAAAGATGACATGCTTTAGTAGTATATAATGGTACAAATCAAAATCAAAAGATTAAATGTCGTATAAGCAGAAATCCAGGACCACAATAAAGCATGTTGGATAATGATGATTATATTCATCAATGAAAACCCTCCTCGCAATCAAATATTGAAGTACGCAATTAGTAAGAACTCAGAAGGCTAAATTAAATGTCTCACAGCGTACCCTCTGTCACATATTTTTAGCCTAACTAACTGTTAAGAGTATAATCCACATATGAATTAGGAAATACTTGTCCCACATTAAAGAATGAGAGAGAGAATGACTAACATATAGATTGGTGGGCACCTATCACCTATTGATTTTAGGATGGCACCCTGCCAACCTTGTATGTGGTCAAACTCTCCCCCGGTGTGGGCTTGTGTTAGGCCCAATGAAGTTTATCATGGTATCAAGGCGGACAATTCTGACCCATTATGAATGCAAAATAGAAGGTGTTGAAGATCTGTTTCGGGCCAAGTAAGCCCAACAGAATTATGATGGCCCCACGAAGGGGTCCAGTTGACCTCATGTTAGAAGTCCAGAGGATGTTGTGACCTATCCAAGATTGCAAGATTAAAAGTGGCTCACATGTGAGTTGGAGTGTTAAGAGTATAACCCACATTTGAATTAGGAAATAGTACTTGTCCCACATTAAAGGAGAGAGAGAATGACTAACATATAGATTGGTGGGTTACTCCACCTATCACCAATTGGTTTTAGGATGAAACCCTGCCAACCTTGTATGTGGTCAAACTCTCCCCCGGCGTGGGTTGTGTCAGGCCCAATAAAGTTTATCACTAACACATCGGCATCAAGTGTAGCCTAACAATTCGTTAGAAGGTGGTACAAGTCTGACCACCCCTGACCTCGCTAAAATCAAAGTATCATAAGAAGCAATGTAGTAATATAATATTTTCATATAATATTAACCAATAACAATTATGGGCAAACCAGAAAATGATATGGTAATGGTACTATAACTAGTGGGATTTAGAATAGTCACCTGCAAGTGACCATTGACCAACTCCATCTGCCACGCCAAACCAGTTCTCTAAAACAAAATAGGCATCCTTTCCACCTGTCAAAGCCTGGCAATTATTATTGTTTGAATTACTGAACTGAACATAGACTAAAGGCTTGAAGATCTGTTTCTTAAATCTGTATAATGAGAATGCAGTTGCATGTCCTACTAGAAACAAACTAGAGGAATTAGTGAATTCCCCAAAGTACAAATATTCACTTAGAACCAAAGAACTTGACCATTTTCTTGTAGACGAATCAGTATTGCCTTATCTTAACATACTAGCCACACAAGATTCCTGCTGTGACTGAGTTTAACATTTCAATCCATACACTGTTATGCTTGACTATAGTTACTGAATTGAATGTACACGAAAGATTTGAAAATCTGTTTCCTAGTTCTCTATTATGCAAATGCAGTTAGCTGGATGTCGCAACCAAAAGAAAAGGAAATAATAACTCCCCCAAACAATATGTTTTCACTTAGAAGCAGCGAACTTAACAAGTTTCTAGTAGATGCATCAGCATTGCCTTATTTTAACAGATGAGTCACACAGGATTTCTGTTTGACTCAGTCGGAGTAATTCATATAGACATATAAAGAGTTTGTACATGTTTGGTTGGCAAAATTTAAGGGTGTGAAGCGGAAACGGTTGAGGGTATCCGTTATAGCTAACTTGGTTTGAAGAGTAGGTAAATCCTTTCCATTAATTGATGTTAACCAACACCAAATTGATACTCCTCCTAAGACAGAGGTAATAGTTCCCATTACCCTCCTCAATCCTCATCCCCTGAAAAAGCTTTCTTGCTCGGTCTGATGGAGTCCCACATCACCTCATTCCTCACTCTATCTCCTCTTCGATCTCTCTACCTGCGCACAATTTCCTCTTTTTCTCTCTTTTTTTTCCCGAGGATAGTCTCTCTCCACTATTGTCTCTCTCTTTTTTCTAATTTTAGACTATAGAATATTTGTGAAAAATATCCAGATGATGCTATGCATCCACTAGCCACATAGGAATCTTGGACTGTTGATGGTTTGACTCCCCCTGGTTATCTTAGGTTATAGCATTGTCTAACTTTCCCCTTAATAGATGACTAGCAGGATACTCTTTGTGAAAATGTTTTTATAGTAACAACACGATCTCTTTTTGTACTTTTCTTAGCGCTCGTTTTAATTCAATAAATTATTGCAGGTTCACATTTTCTTTAAAAAGTGATAACACAATTTACTGTGTTACAGACAGTGTTTATCTACAAACTCATATACTATGTTACAGATAGTTGTTAGATAATATATTTTGTGATTCCATAGCTTGAATTAGCCAAACAACAATAAAGAAAAGTTTCCAATAAGTGATCGAACACTTGGTTGAACCAAACAATTCATAAAAGTAACAATTAATATTACCATTACTTTCCTTATTTGATTCCATTCCCTTTCCATTCCACTAAATTGAACGAGTCTTCCCTTAATGAGTTCAAAATTGAGAGAGGAATACAAATACCACAGGATTTTATTACCCTATTTTAACATTCAAAACTCAGTTTCAAAATTTATATTATAAGATTATCAGAGAGAATTAGAGAAAGCATATCAAGGATTCAAGGTAGTTTTGACACGTAACACAAAGTTTCAAAATAATTTTTTTTCAGTACATCATAAACATAAAGAGAACATAACTAAGGATCCAGATTCCAGAGTCCTTCAAATTCTAGCATTTTCAACTCAGTAATTATAAGAATCTTGTCTAATCTAGTGTGCTGTTGCTCACTATTTCACAGGAGTGCTTTTGTAGGGCAGAGGCATATGTCAGGTGTGATTCTTACTGCCAATAGGTAAACAGTCACCCGGGCGTGGTCACTTCGACCCCCTCTGTGAGGGGGCACCCCTTCTCCCCATGTTACGGGGCTATTTTGCTGAGTTCCTTAGAGAGAGTTGTCTCGCACCCCAACATTTTGGCAGAAATAGTAAAGAATAGTATTGGGGAGAAAAAGGAAGTGGTTGACCTCGAAGGGGTCAAACACATAAGATGCCGAAGAGAGAGAATAAAGCTATGTTTAGTTCACCTTACTTTTACTGATCTAAGCTTATCTGATCTAATCTGAACATAATTTTTCTGATATGATATGATCTGTCTGAACTTATCTTTTATAAAAATATATTATTACGTTTTATTTCGTTACTAATATTACTATTACTATCATTATATTACTATGCACAACTTTTAATAATAATAATAATAATAATAATAATGATAATAATAATAATAAATAAATAATATAATAAAAACATAAATAATATAAATAATAATATAATATAATATAATAATAATATAATAAAGATATAAATAATATAAATAATAATATAATATAATAATAGCATAATTAGTTTCTTTTTTTTTTTGAAAAATAACACACTAGTATATGAAAATAGAATTAAAAATAAAAGAATACATATTTTAGGTAAAAAAAAAATATTGTTCATGGTAAAGAGAACATATTGTTCATGTCTAAAGTCCGTTTATAATAAGAATTTAGGTAGTAATGAAAAGAACATATATTAAAATACTTTTTGTTTAAAGATGAACAAAAATTCCTTGTTCGGAAAATTTTGAACATGATGCCAACACTATTAGATTATCCCATGCTACTCATGTTTTATATAAACTAGTAACATATATTTTCCTCCTTTTCATAATAGATGTCACATTGTACATTTTTGGGTGTTTCAAAATAGATGCAACAATGTTTTTTTTCCTTATTTAGTAACTTTTGCCTTATACTTTTACTATTTTACCCTTACTAACTTGTTTTAAGTACACTAATCTACTTCACTTTATATGTGATCTCCAACAATTTTTTTTCCCTCCTCTTCACATGGGGACCACTACAATTAATCTACTTCACTTTATACTACTTAAACATGCTTAGGCAATTTTGCCTAGGAATCCGTTTTAACAACAATGTTGCATCTTTTATGAGACGGATGAAGTACTTTATATTATTCTGCCAAAATTGTATTAAAAAAATCATATAATATTGTCATGTTCATTACATGTACAACATCAAAAAGAACATCGCATATCAAAATTGTTAATTAGAACAAATATAAAAAAGAATACGTACAAATGCCAAAAGAACATTATTCTTCTTGAACACAAATAACTTCAAAATAGTGATATCAATGACATTTATAATAATAGCAACGACATTTATAATAATTACCAATATAAATAATTAATAAGTACTCCCTCTGTTTTTTTTTATCATTCTCACTTTTCTGTGCACGTCTTCCAATGCACATTTTTGAACTTAAATATCTTTCATTATATATTAGTATAAATTATAACGATTGAATATTAATAATGTACTAATTGAAACGAATCAAACAAGACCGCACATGACTATATTTTTTCTTATAAATTGAAAAACATTGAGAAGATTCTCTCTAAGTATGAATAGTGCCAAGATTTCAAGTGAGAAAGATAAAAAAAAATAGAGGGAGTACAACGACAATATTAATAATCCTTTTGAACAAATGTACTAGTAAATAATAATATTAATAGTAATAGTAATCGTATACTGTAATAATGATGATGATGATGATGATGATGATGATGATAATAATGATGATGATGATAATAATAATAATAATAATAATAATAATAATAATAATAATAATAATAATAATAATGACAATAATAATAATAACAATAATAATAATAATAATAATAATAATAATAATAATAATAATAATAATAATAATAACTACAATAGCATTAGTAATCATAATAATCATGATAATAACAACAATAATAATAAGTTTTTCAAAATAAGAATAATTTGAACTTATTGATGTGATCTAAACTAATTTGATCTGAAATAAGTAAAAATAAGGTGAACTGAACATAGCCTAAGTCGGCAAAGATCCTATCAACTGCAAGCTTTGTCTCTATCCCTTTTTCTTGGGTTGGGGTGAATCTCAAACTCAAAAGACTAGCTGCCTCTTGAGTTTGAGAATTATTTGAAATAGGACATGAATGTCAAAGACAGCAAAGGAAGAAATATTGGACTCAACTTAGAAAGGTATGACTACTTGTGCCAATAGGCAAGAGCATGC
Organism: Beta vulgaris subsp. vulgaris; assembly: GCF_026745355.1. Lineage (NCBI taxonomy): Eukaryota > Viridiplantae > Streptophyta > Magnoliopsida > Caryophyllales > Amaranthaceae > Beta > Beta vulgaris. The sequence continues at coordinate 41,869,313 of NC_079209.1, read as the reverse complement.
CCAGAGATGTATGCCACCCATGCCCACATAAAATTGTTGCACAATTGTGGATTTTTAGATGAGTGCACATAACGTTGTTGCAATCATTCCTGTCCTTAGAAATCATTTTTTATTTTACTTCTTAGAAAGGCTCTTTATTTTATCATATACAGGGTAAGGTTTTGCGGGCAAAACAAGAAAGTTTATTTCAGGGTACATGCATTTTTTATTTCTTTCCCTCATCTTAACTAGAGATGACAATCTCAGACATGACAACATCTGTAACCGACACAACATATATGATTGTTATCTTCTAACCCACAAACCGACACCACACTAAATGAATTGGCTAATTATGAAATTATCCTAAATTTTATAAAATTTTGGGTTTTAGATATTTTGAGAACCCGAAACCTAACGTGAGAGAAAGTTGCAAGCTTTAATCTTAATCACCTCTTTAAATAGCATATTGCCTTGGATCCATGATTTTTGGAGACGAAGGTATGCGGATTTCGTTATTTTCAAATCTCAGATGCAATCTTACGATACCGTTTGTGTAAAAGATGCCTTGAATTGTTGTGCTTAGAAGATGCTCGTTTAAATGCACAAGAGAAAAGTTGTGAGAGTGCAGCTCGAAAACCCGCGGGCGCAGGCTCGATCCCGCGGGCTAAGGAGTTCGTCGTTATGCACAGCAGCCCGAAATCCCGCGGGCGCAGGCTCGACCTCGCGGGCGGACAGAACGTTTGTGAAAATGGGGAGCGTTGGCCGCGGGCGCGGATCGGGCGAGTCGGGGGTAATGCGGAAACGCGTTTTCTGTTGTGGGTATAAATAGGTTATTTATATCTTAGGGTTTTAGACTACGAATTAGCCTATTTTCTTTCTGTAATCTGGTTTTCCTCACATAATAAAATATTCTCCCTCTCTCTGCCGTGGATGTAGCCAAATTGGTGAACCACATATATCTGTTGTCTGTTTTTATCGTTTTTTGCATTCATAATTTGTTTCTCTCTCACGTCCGTTATAACAGTTTAATGAACCACTTTTGTGACAAAGCATATGGTGTGTGGCCTTATATCGCGGCCGCAGTAAGCTAAAGAACTTGTACAATGGGCGCCAAGATGACACCTAGATCTAATATCATTGTTTTCATGGATTTTCTATTTGAACAAAACATGTCTTGTGAATGGTGGTGGAAGAGGAGCTCATAGAGTCTGACAGAGTTGCAGGGAGTGTTGGATAGTGGTTTTCTTTCCGAATCTCTGAAATAGATAGTTTAGTTAGAGGATTCTCTGGAGGTTCCTCTCACGGCAGCTTTAATAACAACTAATAACCATGCCTTCGCTATTTCTTCTCCACTCTTCATTAATGTAGGAAACCGAATGATCCTAGGAATAAGGTGTTTATGTGGAAAGTGTGTTTAATCAGACTCTAATTATAATTTGCAAATACAAAGGCTCAATAAGTGTTCATCTGCTAGTATACAAAACTTGTATGTTGGTAATGAGAAGTCTGGGTGCCAATATTTCATGCTAATTCTGTAGAATAAGATAAATTACATTAAAGGAATCAGATGACTATGCTGAGTCTCTCATGGAGAATTGCAGTACAATAGTTAAACTTTCGGAACCATAACGAAGGAAAGGTTGATAACTGACAACGTCCTGAACTGTCCCATAAGTATTGCAGTTCAAAAGGAGTAATCAGATTTTCTGGGCTGAGTTTTCAATTGGGAGGCTTTCTGGGATAGAGTTGTGTGTTTTCTGTGGCAGCATTTTCAAGCTTATCTAAGTTATGTCTATAATGATACTCGCATGATATTCGTTTCATTACAGAGAAACCCCTGGTCACTTGTTGATGTGAAACGAAAAATTTATATTGGCTTAGGTAGAATATGAATCACAGAATAATTGAACAAGTCAATCTTTCACATGAATTGAAATTAAGAAAAATAAATTTGGTGTCAATCCCCTGATGCCATCTCTTAGATCTCCAACGGTTTAAAGAAGATAACCAAATGATATTATCCATACCTCAAGAGAATCTGCCATTGATGCAGCAGCCGATGAAATAAAAAATGCAGGAGCTGAGGTTTCCACTTCTTTCAGACTGAAATTTTCCAGTGATGGGAGCAAAAAAAAAAAAAAGCATCATTAGATGATGTTTATAGCATAAGCAAGTTGATGCCACATGCACAGATAAGTTATAAGCCATATGTAGAAACCATGACCCAATAGATTATCTATTCTAGCCAACAGCTTAAACTCTATAGTAAAGAACGAAGGAATGTTGTATAGTTTATTGTAAACAACGATGAGGTGAAAGACACTAGACAGTACTGTCCAACAAAACCTCTTTAATAATTTGATCAAGAAGTATTACCTCCCACTCCCCCCTTCCACTCTTTCAAATCAAAAACCTTTAGTCTATTTTTAATGATCAAAGAGAAAAATCTTTGTCGTACAGCATTTCCCATCAAAACATCTTCCATGCATGCTTTAATATGAACAAAGTGGCTGTATTAAGAGCCCAAGAACAAGAGTTAGGAGGAATTGAGTCCAGGCAGGCACATAGGACCTCGTATTTAATAAACCAAAACATACCGGGACAACATCTATCCACAGAACATCATAACAGAGAACTACATGAAACAGGACTCTGAGGCAAATTTGTGAGGTTGCTCTAATTCACGCAAACACTATAAATGTCTGCGAAAAAAGGTGGGAGAGTCCACCTGTCAAGAATACTTTCTGCTGAAGTCATCCCTGATGTAACGGGAGCAGCTGCTACATAAATACCACTAAGGTCACCATCAGATAGAGGAATGCCAAGTGTTGCGTCATCAACCTGAAGGAGAAACACATCAAGTTTAATTAGAAGCAAAAATAAATGGAGAGGCAGCCTTTCTTTTCTATTGTCCCGTGCAATTCTTTGGTCTTAAGCAACAATTATATTTATTAGAGGAGAGATGTCCTTAAGAGTTGTAGACAACAAATACGAATTAGTCCTTTCTAAGGACAAAGATATAATAACTCACTAGTTCTGTAATAATAATAATATCAACGGTTTTTTCACCAAGTAGCCCCGAGTTTCAGAAAATTCACTAGATACCGTCGCACTTTTCAAAATTCACCCTAATTTATCCTTCTAACCCTAATTAACCCCTCTAATATCCCTAACCTCCTAACCCCCTAACCCTAACCACACAACCACCACCATTTCCCCCCACCCACCCCACCCACCCCTCCAGCCCTACCCCTCCCCCACGAGCAGCCCCCAACCCCGGCAGGCTGCAGCCCCTGTGCTGCTGTTTTCCCCCTGTGCTGCTGTTGCTGGTAGGGGGGTATGTGAGGTTGGTGGCGGTGCTGGTAGGGGGGTATGTGAGGTTGGTGGCGGTGCTGGCAGGGGGCATGGGGTTAGTGGCGGTGCTAGCAAGGGAGTGCGTGGGGTTGTTGGCGACTTGGCGGTGCTGCCGTAGGGGTGCCTGGGGTTGGTGGCGGTGCGGGCAGGGGGTGCGTGGGCTTAGTAGCGTGCTAGCAGGGGAGTGCGTGGGTTGGGGTGGGGGCTGCAGGGGAGTGTGTGGCGGCTACAGGGATGAGGTGGCGGGAGGTGGTGTGGGTTGGGTGATGGTGGTGGTGGGTTAGGAGTTAGGACATTAGGGTTAGGGTTAGAGTTTAGGTAGGTTAATTAGGGTTAAATGGTTAATGACTAACGGAGTTAATCGTCGTTAGTCATTAAGGCCATTTTGATGAATTACCCTAAAATTGAGGGTACTTGTTGAATTTTGAAAAGTGTGAGGGTACCTGGTGAATTTTCTGAAAACTCGGGATACTTGGTGAAAAAACCATAATATCAATTATATTAGTCTTAAATAATTCTAGTAAAGTTCATAACATACCTTAGAAATAAAACTAGACCAGAAAAAAAGATTAAATCAGATTGCAATTTGCAGAACAAAGAATGGGTCAAACCATATCACACTTCACCAAACTTAAAAAAAAATGAACCAGAGTTGTTAGGACTCCATAAATGATATGTATTAAGAATAGGATTGTTATTTCTGATGTGTGATGAAGTAGGACTCTCTACTTAACTTGTATAAATATATTCTGTCGATGAATGAGAAAGGTAACTGAAATTGAACCTAATTTAACATGGTGTCAAGATCCAAAGAATAAGAACCTAAAACCTATAAAGTTTTTTCGAAAATCAGAAGAAAAAAAACCCAAAATTCGAAAATCTGAACCCAACAAACCGACTTCTAAACCCCAAAATTTTTTCACCACAAATCTTCAACCCAGCGAAATTGATTTCCAAACCCCACATGGTGATGATTGACCGACAAATGATCACAAAATTCATTGCAAATTCAGATCCAATCGCGAGCGCACAGTTCGCATTAATCAACATAAATTGAACAACTGCAGAATCCATGCCGCTCGATCAAGAAGAATTGCGTGCAGATAACTTTGCGACCGTTGATTTGGAAAGATACAACGTGGAGTTGAAGGAGATGATGAAGGTAGTAGCACAGAGTATTCGAATTAAAAGGAAAAAGAATAAAAAGCAAAGATGAAGAAGTTAGAGCAACTCCAATGGTAGAGCAAAATGAAAATTGGCTTAGAGTGCCACATAGATTTTTCTAACTAATTCCACTTTAAGCCAAAACTCCCCCAATGGTTAGCCAATATGAGTAGGTCCCACTTGAAGTAAGATAGTTTTTTTTTCAAAGAAGAGTATAGAAATTGTTCACCAAAATTCCCACATGGGCCCACAATTTTAGCTCAAGCCACTTGGCTTAGTTAAGCTACATTGGCTAGCAAATGAAATTCTAGCTACTCATTCCAATGGTTGGGCTAATTGCTTAACTTTTTATTTATTTGCTAGCAAGTCCCTAATGTTCACCATTGGAGTTGCTCTTAAAGGAGATTAAAGAGGAGAGAGAAAGTGCTAAAGTTTCAAGAAGGACGTAATAGCGTCCAACCCAATTAGGAAGCCAAATACTTTTGCTTTCTTGAATTTTTGTACAATAAAAAAAGCCATGGGTCTTTGCCCCTCCAACGGGTCGAGATGTGGCCAACCGCTGATGTCGCGGGTCTTGTGGGGATTACACCAAAACAATGGCAAACTTTGTTAAATTTATTGAATCTCCGTCAACCTACAAATAGGATCACCGGTGAATTCTTATGGATTTTGGATATCGGTGCCACTCATCATGTCATCGGCACGTTCTCTCACTTGTGTGAGCCCCGAAGAATTAATGGTTGTCAAGTCGGATTGCTCGATGGAAGTACTACAGATGCTACACATGAGGGAGATGTGATTCTTCCTAAAAACTTGAAAATTACTAATGTTCTATTTATGCCTAATCTTGATTGTAACTTGATTTATGTTCCCCAATTATTGGATTCTGCAAATTGTATTGTCCAATTCAGTAAAACATTATGTGTCTTCCAGCATCGCAGAACGAGAACGTTGATTGGAGCGGGTGAACGAAAAGATGGAATTTTCTTTTCTCGAGGAGTTCCAAAGGTAAATATAATGGTTGTTGATGGCATGGCATCGATGGATATATGGCATAAGCATTTGGGTCATCCTTCGGATAAAGTTTTGCGACATTTACCTTGTATGGGTCCCTCTATTATTAGAGGCAATAAGGATGGGTGTGATGTCTATTTTCGTGCCCATCAACCTAGAATTAGTTTTTCAAGTGATAGTAGAGCTAATAGGAGTGATAGTAGAGCTAGGAGTGATAAGTCTTCATGTGGTGCTTCATAATTTTCAACAATAGTTGATCATTTTTCCCGAACTGTTTGGACTTATTTATTATATAATAAACTGGAAGTTGAAATCATGTTTCTGCATTTTTGTGGCATTGGTGGAAAGACAATTTAATCAAAGAATCAAACGTGTTAGGAGTGATAATAGCACAGAGTTTAATTTTCTACGCCCCTATTTTGTGAAACAAGGGATAATCTTTGAAACTTCATATGTTAAAACCCCACAACAAAATGGGAGGGGTGAACGCAAACATCAACATATATTAAATGTCGCACGTGCATTTCGATTTCAGGCTAATCTACCTTTGAAGTTTTGGGGGGGTTGTGTTAAGGCGACCTGTCTTTTAATAAATCGAACCCGTACTCTAGTGCTTGATTTTACCCCTTAAGTGTTTGTTTGGCAAGCCCCCTACGATGACAGATATCAAAATTTTCGGTTGCTTGTGGTATGCTTATAATTTAAATCATGGAGGTGATAAATTTGCTAGTAGGAGTCTTAGATGTGTTTTTGTAGGATATTCTTACACTTAGAAAGGATGGAAATTATATGACTTAGAAACCAAGAAAAATTTTGTTTCCTGTAATGTAAAGTTCATTGAACACAAATTTCCTTTTGATGTGTCTGAACCTTTGAGAGAATCCAATGTCGGGGTACGTGGATGAATATTGTGATGAGGAGATGCCTATGCCATTTGTTGCAGTTCTCCAGGCATTAAAGGGGGTCTTGGCGCAGAGAGAGGAGTGACCGAGAGGATTGACGAGGCTCGGAAGTCTTGTGAGTTAGTTGCTGAGGCTGAGGAGCCTCGTGTTATGGCACCTCGCGTGGCCCCAGATGGTAGGTCGCCTCGTGAAGAGGGCGTTGATGGCCACAGAGGGAGTTTAGAGGATGGTGTTGCAGACATGGGTCGGGACAGACATATGAAAATCCCGAATAAGAAATTGCAAGATTATGTGACTCATACTATAGTGAAAAAGAAAAGTCCATCTGCTTGCGTACTCCCTACCCTATTACACACTATGTTAGTTGTGAAAAGTTTTCTGACAAACATCGTAGATATCTAGCAGCTATAACTGCAGGGAACCCTCCGTAGTCTTTTAAAGAAGCTATAAAGCATAAAGGGTGACGTAAGGCCATGGGTGCAGAGATAAAAGCTTTGGAGGATCAGGATACTTGGGAGTTACAACCTCTTCCACCCGACAAGAAGGCCGTAGGGGGTGAGTGGGTGTATAGAGAAAAATATAACGAGCACGGAAAGTAGCAGAAATTGAAGGCCATATTGGTTATATTTGGTCACCATCAGGTGGAAAATTTTTATTATAATAGAACTTTTGGCCCTGTAGCAAAAATGACTAACGGTTCATACTATCCTGGCTATTGTAGCTGTGAAAAAAATAGGATATTCATCAGATGAATGTGCATAATGTACTTTTACATGGTGATATGGAGGAAGAATTATACTCCCTCTGTCCTAGAATACTCTTTCCTTTTTTATCTGTCCCAGAATACTCTTTACACTTATATTTTGAGATATAACCCACTATTATTTTAGATCATTGTATCTTTTAACTATTGGCTCACACTCTCTCTCCTCCAAATAAAATAATACCGCTCTTATTACATACCAACTCTGACCATGACCCACATTCTCTCTCCTTAAAATAAAATAATACTACTTTTACTAACTACTAACTCCTATCACATCTACTTTTCAATAAAATAACAATTGATAACCAAACAACTTATCATCTAAAACTACGTGCCTTGATAAGTGTCAAGAGTATTCTGGGACGAAGGGAGTATATGACAAGTCCTCGTGGTTTTTAGGAGGGGAATACTAATATGGTGTACTTGATGAAACAATTGATGTATGGTCTGGAGGCACCTAGGTGTTGGTTTGCCAAGTTGGCCTCTGCTTTGAAAGCCTATTGAGTTTAAGTTGTCTTATTCTGACTATTCCTTGTTCACTTTGACGAATGTTCTTATATATGTTGATGATATGATTATAAGCTTTGCTGTATTTCAAAGCTTATCTTGGAAAATGTATTAAAATGAAGGATTTGGGTGCTTTAAAATATTTTCTAGAATTGGAGATTGTTAGGGGTCATGAGGGAATATTTATGAGTCAACGAAAGTATGCCTTAGATATTATATCTTAGAATTGGAGATTGTTAGGGGTCCTGAGGGAATATTTATGAGTCAACCTCTGTTACCCGGACTCGGCAAATTTTGCCATATACCGGTGTCGGTACGACACGACACCGACACCGGTACGAAATACGTGTCGGATCCGGCAAAGTTCACTCGGACACGGCGGCTCTAAACCCTAGATTCTCAAACCCTAGAGTTCGAAGAGGAGAAGAGAAGAAAAGAAGAAGAGGAGGAAAGGAAAAGGCGATAACTCACCTTGACTCGACGACCGGAGCTTCAAACTCGCTGCCGGAGCTTCGAACTCGCCGCCGGAGCTTCGAACTCGCCGGTATGTTTACTGTTGTAGCCTTTCTTCACTTTTCTCTTCTTCTCTCTCTTCGAACTTCTCGCCTCAACTTCTCTTTGTTTTTCTTTTCCTTTTTCTTTATGAGTCCACGTGACTCTTTTTCTTTTCTTTTTTTCTTTTCCTTTTCTTTTTCTCCTTCTGTTCTGTTTTCATGTGACATATCTTCTTTTTTTTTTCTTTTTTCTTTTTTTTTTCTTTCTCTCTTTTCCTTCTTGTGTTCTGTTTTTTTTAAAATCATTCTTGTTCTTCTTAGCCTATGGCTAGGTTGTTTTTCTTTTTGTTTTTAAACATATACCTTAATTTTATTAGTATATTACAAATAGACAATTATAAAATCTGAATTACCGGATTAATTATTGAATTTTATATTATAGAATATTAATTTTGCCATACTCGTACCCGTGTCCAAAATCCGGACAAAGTCCCTGTGTCTTGATTTTTTGGAAGTGCCGTACCCGACACTCGGATCCGTACCCAAACTCGACACTCCTAGCCGAGTCCAGGTAACATAGGAGTCAACGAAAGTATGCCTTAGATATTATATCTGAGACCGGCTTACTTGGTGCCAAGCTTGCCGAATTTCCCATGGAACAGCATCATCAGCTCGCTTTGGCTGATGGTCCTTTAATTGATGATGTAGAAAAGTATCGCAGATTGATAGACACTGCTGTTACTAGGCCTGATCTCGCATATTCTGTTTACATTTTGTCATAGTTTATGCAGCCTCCGTTGTCCGGGCATATTATTTCGTTCTGAGGCGAAGGGTGGTGTCTCGCATATTCTGTTTACATTTTGTCACAGTTTACGCAGCCTCCGTTGTCCGGGCATATTATTTCGTTCTGAGGCGAAGGGTGGTGTGATTCTAATAAGCCAGTTGTCCTATTACTCGTAGATCCTTGAGTGGGTGGTTTGTATTGTTTGGATATTCTCTAGAAAACTAAGAAGCAGCCTACATTGTCAGAATATCGTTCTTCGCTCCTATTGTGTGTGGATTAAAGTGGCTTAAAGCAATTATTAGGTGATCTTAGAGTTCAGCATCCTGCACGGATGAGATGAAATTATATTGTGATTGTCAATATGCGTTATATATTGTCAGCAATCCAATCTTTCATGAACGTACTAAACATATTGAGGCTGATAGTGAGTCCGTCATATGTTCCTACTAAGTTTCAGTTGGTAGACATTTTTACTAAAGCACTTCGTAGGACTCAATTTGAATTTTTGTTGTACAAGTTGGGCGTTAGCAGTTTGCATGTTCCAACTTGAGGGAGGATGTTAGGACTCTATAGATGATATGTATTAGGAATAGGATTGTTATTCCTAATCTGTGATTAGGTATGACTCTCTACTTAACTTGTATAAATATATTTTGTCGATGAATGAGAAAGGTGACTGAAATTGAACCTAATTTAACAAGAGTACCTTATTTCTCTCGTTTCATGAGGGGCACAAAAAATTATAAAGAAACACTCACACTCATCTTTTAAAAAGTTGAGGATCCACAATCCACCAACTTCAATAAAAAAATTTCCCGCTATCAACTACCAACAATAAATAAGAAGTCAAATAAAACTCCTAAAACTATGTACAAGTCAAAGTATATTGATTAATGTGGGACGGATTGCTTGTATGATCGAGTTTCCTAAACCTAGTATGAAACAAAACATGTTACTTCTCTATAAATAACAAAGTAACAAACACCTACCCATGTATAAGCTAGAGTGTGATTGAATTACATTTTCTTTGTAAAACTGCGAGTACTGAATCTGATTCGCAAACTAATAACTAAATTCCGGAGTCAACTAGGTTATTGCATGAATACTTAATCTAGGAATGGGTTAAGAATTTCAAAACCCAATTCTACCATTTCAAGAGTGATAGAGCCAAATTGTTTACGTGTTGTGTGTAAATGACGACTTAAGAAAACCATTCAAGAAGTAGTTTGATGTTAGGAATTATGGATTTTTAAACTTCTTTACTAAAGGACATGCTTAATTTGCCTGGATAGAAGTATTCCAAAGTCGATCTTTGTAATGGATACTTTAACAAATACTTGAACATAAGAAAAAAAATTATATGACCTAGCATAGCCTCGGTCTGTGTAAATGACATCATGCCTTCTAGTTTTATGGTCTTTCTAATTCACCATTAGCTCCATATGGTGATAGAAAATGTCTTTCAACAAGATCCATTATGAAGTCACCTAAAATATCTATCCAAGGATGTTCAAGTTGCAGAAGGAGAAGGAAAGGGAAACTGATAAAGGACATCTGAAAGCATGCAAGTAGAAAAGACCCGAACCAAGTGATTGGCGTTAAAAGGTAAACACGTTTATATAGCCAGTGCGGACTTAAGACTTTGGGTAAAAGGTAGGCTAGTTTAAATAGCAACTGTGGAGTGTGGACGTGGAAGTTTGGATGCTCTAGCAGAAATTTCTGCCTCCAATTCTATATTTTATGATCTTTATCCCACATATTTGTTTTGTGTTTCTCCTAGGTCAGATATAAAGTCAGGAAGAGGGAAAAGATTGATTTTTACTGTCTACACAAATCATTGAATGGAGAACAACTCTTCTGATGTCTCTTTTTTTTTACCTCTTTAATCCATATGATTCCTCCATATCAAAAATCCTGGTTACAGAAAATGGTGTTCTTTCTTGGTGATTTCACTTTAGAAGGATCCCCTAATGACAGAGCATACTTTGCTGCCTTTGTTAAGGACTTGTCCACTGTGGATTCTCCTATAGTTGAAACTTGAAGATAATCTTTTACTTTATTTTCTGTTTTTCCCTTGATAAAGAGTTGTGAAAAATGCCACGTCCTCTATCTTTTCCTATTTCCAAAGTGATTTGGAATGAAGGAGAATACATTTGGGCAGAAAACTTATCTAGAGAAACTACACAATTATTTTAAATGGTATGCATATCCCTCTTAAGTGAATGGTTTGTGCTTTAATACTTGTGAGGCTCGGATAGTCCTTTCTTTGCATAAAAAATTTAAAGCTTTACCATGAAACAGATTGTTCAAGATTCTGGAAATGCAATGTGTCATGTGTGTGTTCATAACTTCATACTAATGCAATCCCAAGTCACCTATGGTTGCTTAGAGGAAACAAGAGGGTAAAATTTCCCAGAAATCTGAGTATTTGGCCACTCGGTGGATATTTTTCTTTCAAGAGTAATGTTAAGATAATCTAAAGTAAGGGTCATGAATCTTTCCACGACATAGCAGTCTTTATTAGTTATTCCGTATTATACTATAAATCTATTCTAATCACAGGGGATCTTCCAAGTTTATCTTCAATAACATAAATTCAGATCAAACTCCAGCTTTTTCCAACTACTTATTAGAGAACTCCTCATCCTCATCTAATTTACTTTTAAATGTTTCTCATTAACAAAAACTGTTCTCCCTCAAACAGGAAGAGCTACAAATATAAGCCAGTCGGATGAAATTGACTTGCATAGTGATCAAAATCTGCAAAAATTTACAAAAGAGAAAAGCGATATCTAACGGCTGGCTTAAAGTAAGTCCCATCACTAGTTATCCCCCTACCCCTTTCCCCATCCCCACCTCCCAAAGTAAAGGTTGTAAGTTTAAACATACCTCTGAGGGATCCTGCGAGGATCCAGCAGCTGGTGTCAAAAAATTTGCAACGATCGAGATCGGCATGCTGTTTAAATTTTTATGGGATGCAAGCACACAAAATAATCAGGAATCGACGAGCATGCAACCATATGTAGATTACTTTTCTGAGTAATATAGGAGTATCATCTATAATATACCGAGAGGAGTAAAGGCAGACAATATTCATTAGATAGACATATCCCTCATAGAATTCTGAAATGATATACACATCTATTTCTATTAGTAATCTAAGATAATACATAATCCTAAAATAGTTTTCCCACGAAAGAGGGGCAAAAAAAGGTTTTATCAAACAGAACAACGAGATTTCCTTATGGTTCTTATATACAACTGAAATTCAAAATTAAACTATAAATTCATTGTAAACCAAGATTAGGACATACACACACAAAATTGATAAAAGAGCTTTATTCTTTTTAACAGCTGCATGTGAACAAGCCTGGCTAAAGACAAAGTTAAAGAGAAATTGTGGAGTGTACTATACGCAAAGGTGTTAGGCAAACATAGAAGGTAAATTTTAAAATACTACACAAGACAACACCAATTACACTCCCCCAAACAATGAATGAATCAACATAAAATCAGAAACATGCTATAATTTGTGGATAATTTGTAAAGGTGGTATATTGATTCAAGGAGTTTCAAGGGAAATGAGTGCATAAGTTCACCTGTCAAGACCAGCTTCAAGTGAAGTATCACTACAATATTGATCCTCAACTGAGTGTGAGACCATAGGAGGGAAAGCACCATTTACCTAAATGAACATATCCAAGGATATTTTAGAGAAAAACCAAAAACAACACTCTCCTAAAACAATTGTCTTTTAGATTTTTGACTCTTCAAAAGAAGTGAACAACAACTGTACAGGGATCTTGTTCACAAAAAGTAGAACATACAGCAGAAGAAGTTCAGTATGTATCCTGCTAGGCTGGTGAAGTCAAAACACATAGCTTTACCAGTGATAAATTCTATTAGTGATCAATTCATGTATAACTATTGTCGCAAAAGAGATCTTCAAAAAAAAAAAAAACCAAGGGTAAGCTCCCCTATATAGTTATATTCCATACAAAGGCATTCACAACATTCTATATCAAACTATTATTTGTCATTGTACGTGTCTTTGTTTTTCTTTTTTCTAATCTAGCTAATGTGTCAAGATAACAATCAACAATTTAGGTAGGTCAATGCGTCCAATATTATTCAATAAGCAATTGAATTTCTTCCCTGGTTTCCTAAATGTGATTTGAAACAATTATATGATCAGGTTTGTACATAAAGTAACACACATACACACTAGTACACAGTAAATATTTATATATAAAAACAAATGTACTGATGCTTATCAATCTTTGATATGGATGATGCGGTGGATGAGAGAGATACTCCAAATCAAGTGTTAATCAGTTCTATGTAGCTCATCCATCTTTAGTTCAATGTCGTCCACTACACAACCTTCACTGCCTTATTACAAGGTCAATTATGTTGGCAAAAGAATGTGCTTAATAACTAAAATTTTGGTACCTTTTTCATCTGTTTCAATATTCGAATATAGATTTGCTTATGCAGTTTTACTTGCTACTACTCGTATCAATTTTGGTTTTGAGGATGCGTGAAAAGAAAGTAGCTCCGTAAAAAAACACAAATGTTTGATGATCTACACTAAAACTTTTGTGAGTATGTGCAATTTTCTCTTAACCATTTTGCATTATAATCAATCTGTTATAGACAACTTATTTAATGCTTAGTATGTAATTTGCTTTTTGACATTTTTCAACATCATTAAGGACGTGATATATGTCGTGGCAATATGTAACAGCAATTTGCAGAATAACAAGTTCAAAGTCAGTTGCATGATGACCATTAGTAATGTAAAAGAGGAGTTTTGATTCCATGCTTGATAGAGTCACATGGATCCGTTGCATGATGGCCCTTATGTAACATAGCAGAGAGTTTAACTTGCAAGCTTCATAGAGTCACATGGATATGGTACTAATAAACATACACTAGAATTTAATTGGGTTTTTCTATTGGGTACCCACATGTTTTTTAGGAATTCTATGTCGTACCCTAGATTTTAAAACTTCCTAAGTAGTACCCTTGAACTTTAAATGTGTCTTGGTTGTACCCTGTACCCATGCATTAACTTGGCATGTGTATTTCCGATAGCTACGTAACAACACCGTTTTAAACTATTATTAGTCCATCTTAGTTGCAACGGACATACAATTAATAATTAATAGAAAATTTTCCCATGAATTAATTAGTATCTATGAGCTATTACTAGTTAGAATAGATGGTTACACTCTGCCTATTTAACACAACTAGCCTTATATGCACGCTATGCATGCGAAATCGTTATTAAAATTAAATTATTTGCGTGATTATATCTAATATTAATTTATAGAAAATATTTACAAAGTTTTCCTAAAGAAAAACATATTCATAGTGCAACTATGTAACAACAAAAAGATTAAATGAAAATCTAATATATTATGTTCCAATTGCATAATTTGCCTTCATGGTGCTTGCTTAACCACATGCACTCCTCTGCCACTCGACATGCAGTACATAGCTAGCAGAATAAGAATGATCTAGATTGAACTCTTGCATCGGTGGAGGTAAGATCCAAGAAAAGGTTTTGTATCCAAGTTTTGAGAATATTTTTTCCAGACTCGAGTACGCAAACAGTTGTACATTTATTTTTTCTATTAAATATGGGCTTCGAAATTAAAAGAGTATTTAAATGCAATGTGGGATAGTTTGTAATAGATAGAAAACATGTTGAAGTATTAATTTTATGTCCGTAGCGCATCCAAAAATGTGCTGCAAATCATGAAGTCTTGTGACTTTTAAAGTACCACTTCTCTCACATATTGTAAGTCAAACCAATAATCGGTTAATAAGATAAGATATCAGTTTATCATATTCATTAAATCTTGGTTGTTTGATAATAGAGATTATATGAGATTGAGAACTATACATTGGGATGGTTACAACATTCATATAATTGTAAGACTCACATTTAGGGGCTCCTTGAATAATGTAACCTTTTTGAGACAACAATAACATGCTTCATATATGATATTGTCAACATGCTCAAGACGACATGCATTGACAATAACTCGGATATTGTACCCGCAAAATGAATCAAAGTTATTAATTCATGTATAATTTGATTCATATAAAGTTTTTAAAAAATGAAGAGTAAGAGTTTAATTTATTCAATATCCTCAGGGCATGAAAGGTAGCTAATCGGATCCGATGAGCATTTAAAATACCAATTTATTCATGTAATGCTCCTCATATCCAATTAGCTACCTTTCATGCCGTAAAAAAAGTGAATAATTAAACCCTTACTATTCATGTTTTGAAACTCTACATGAATCAACCTATACATGAATAAATAACTTAGTTATTACCAATTCATGTCGTCTTGAGCATGTTGATAATATCATATATACCATCATTGTCTCAAAAAGTTTGACATTTTTTAAGGAGTTCTTAAATGTGAGTCTTGCAATCTTATGAATTTTGTAACCATTCCAAGGTATAGTTCTCAATCTTATATAATCTCTATTATCAAATAACCACGATTTAGTGAATATGATAAACTGATATCTTTCATGAGTTCATGACCTTGCACAACGCATTTTGAGATGCCCAAGCAGCCGAACTACGGACATAAAATTAATCTTGAACATGTTCTCCATCTATTACAAACTAGCCCGCATTGCATTTAAATACTCCTCTAATTTTGAAATTCATATTTAACAGAAAAACTAAATGTACAATTGTTTGCGCTAATGCAACCAAATGGACGCACTCGGGTGATGGAAAAAATATTCTCAAAACTTGGATACAAAGCCTTTTCTTGGATCTTACCTCCACTGATGCGAGAGTTCAATCCAGATCATTCTTATACTGTTAGTTATGTGTGGCATGCGACTGGGCAAAGGAGTGTACGTGGTTAAGCAGGCACCACGAAAGCAAATTACACAATTGAAACATAATATAATAGATTTTCACTTACTCTCTTTGTTATTACATTGTTGCACTATGAATATGTTTTTCTTTAGGAAAACTTTGTAAATAATTCTTCTACAAATTAATACTAGATGTAATCACGCAATTAATTTAATTTAACTAAAGATTTTGCACGCATAGCGTGCATATAAGGCTAGTCTAACATAACGGTTCAGTACTTTCTTTGAGATTCAATGATTTGTTGTCAAATGATGATGTCAATCCAACTAAAGGGACTCTATTTTATTGGTAACCTAACTTTTTGTTTATTTTAATTACACTAACTAACAATAGGGTACAATTAGCATATCCGTCTGGTACTTTGCTGCAGTTACAGGACAAATATGTGATAGTGTACATGTAGGAAAGAATTTTGCTCAATTGATATAAAGTGAACTTGGCACTAATTTATTTTCTTTCTTTCAAATGATTCACTAAAGAGGATTACTTGTCCACAAGTCCACAACAGATGAAAAATATATACCCAGTGGATCAGCCCAGTAATAACTAGGGAAAGAAAGTTTGTTTATGACATCTCAAACAAACTATAGGATCCCTATGAGTTACTGCAGTCCGAATGTACAGAATAAATGAACACATATAGGTAGCTCGTAGTAATG
This sequence comes from Beta vulgaris subsp. vulgaris, assembly GCF_026745355.1. Classification (NCBI taxonomy): domain Eukaryota; kingdom Viridiplantae; phylum Streptophyta; class Magnoliopsida; order Caryophyllales; family Amaranthaceae; genus Beta; species Beta vulgaris. The sequence continues at coordinate 41,852,772 of NC_079209.1, read as the reverse complement.
CCATACCTCAGAAGAGAGTGACAATGATGCAGCATCCAATGACACATCTTCAGTGTTCAAACTGTTGATTTTTTGTTCGGAAAGGGGGGGGCGGGGAACAAGAAAGAAGTATGTAAGAAGATAGCTAGGAAAATCAAGCATACAACCACCTATAATCCATAATCTATGATCAATTATCATATATGTATCTTTTACATATTCAATGAACAAATAGCAAAAACCTTTCTTCGGTTCAAAAGACCATCTAGAAGTATATTACTTATAGTTGCGTAAAAAGTATCTAATGGCAAATAGTTCCTCGCCAGATAAAAACAAGTAGGTCGCGACAACTAACCAGAGGCTTTTTAAGAAAATGCTATTGACAAAAAAAAAGGGTGTCGGAAACTCGGAATACAATAAAAGAAGATTTTTGCAGCTAAGTAGAAGCTTTTATGGATGATTGACCAAATATGAGACGTGCCTACATACTAATGCCATACTCAGATAAGATGTCTATTGCATCCACTTTATCTTTCAGATTCATAATTTTTCCCCATAAACTGCAAAATGTACAATGTGAGTTAAGGCTCTTTATCTTATTTCTTATATAATTTAAGATAGTTCACTTTAGCCCATTACATTTCATATAACACCAAAAAGCTCCACTAGGGATACATTTTTGGGGGGAAAACAGAAAACCAATAAAGAAATTATTGAGAAAGACAGGAAGGGGATTTATCCCATGTACAAAAGGACAACTAAAGCCAAAATGTCATGTCCTTGTTTTAGCATCAAAAAATATATCTCCACGAGCAAGAGATTATTGCCACTAAAAACCCAGCACTTGACTCCATCCTCGGAACTCTGGATTCAAGCAACCTCCAGTAAAAATATATCTTTTCATTTCAACTATCAAAATGTCAACTAAACTGTCCTGCACACTTTGGTAATTCAACCCTTCATTATCCTTCTTTTCCATGGCTCAAGAACATATTTGGCAGAATGAGGTTGTATCCAACTTTTCACAAACAACTAGGAAAGTGTCAAAGATAAAAAGAAAAGGATAGATCAACAAAAAAATTCTTCTTGACATAATTTACAGCAGCTTGCGAAAATGATTTTTCTTTCTTATTATAATCATTCTTCTCTTTCATGACGTCCATGCCAAAAATGCATCATTAGGACCCGTTATTATCCAGATATCCTAGTTAAAGAACTCAAAAAAAAAAAAAAAAATCTCCCAGTTTAGTTACTAAGATACTTGACAAAAAGGTACCTCTCTAATCACACAGCAAATCACCTAATCATTTGCATAGAGATCAATTTCCTCAAAAGAAAGAAGGTTCAATATCCAATGACATAATGTCCCAATAAATGTTTGAAAGATTTCAAAGTAAATTCAGTTCTTCTAATAGTCATTTCGAGCCAACACTTTTTTCGATTGTAGGCTGCTAGCCTGTCTAAGAAAAATTAACAGTCCCCTGAAAAGAGAGAGAAAATTCAAAACTATATTACCAAAGATTAAAAAAACACATATTTACAGATCTGGTAACTTAGTCTATTAAAATTGATTCCGCACCAAATATGTGCCAAACTAAACCCTTGAACAATTATATTCCTTGAAACCAACAATGGACTTGAAGATATACAACCCTCATCAAATGGAAATCATATGTCTGCACGATATTTAGTTTGACAAATTCTTCCACAATCACTTTCCTTGAGAGTTTATGTATGGTACATAGGGGCCTAATACCAAGACCCCACCTTACTTATGACAATAAGTGCCACCCCCGGCTCCACCCCTCATCCCCAATAGGACTAACCCCCAAAGGTTTGCTAAGACATAAAAGGGGAGTGGAGAAATGAGAAAGAAAGTAAGAATTGGAGGGCAAGGAGGTACGAAATCTGTTGGCTATCAAGTCCCATCGCTCCGGCAACTGTGTAATAGACTAGCCTAGGGAGAGGGACACTTTTGGTATTTGATAATTAGTTAGTTTTAATGGAGAGAGGAGAAGGATGTTAGAATATGTAGTTAGTGAGTGAGAAAAGTATCTCTATAAATAGAATAGAATATGGAGAGAGAAGGCATGTTGAATATTGAGTAGTATTTTGGGTGAATTTTTAAGAGTTCAATGGGAGAGAACAAGCCTCTCGAAAGCTTGTAATTATCATCTTGTTTTACTGTTTTTTCCAGAAAACTATCAATCAAGTCCATTTTACTTCTTAATCTTCTTCTCTAATCTGTCCTAGTGATGTCGATTCATCACAAATGGTATCAGAGCGGTACGGTCCTCGGTGGCCAAGCTACTGTTGAACGTGAAGTTGTGGTGGTGGTGAACAACAAACTGTTTTCACAACAGTTTGAAGCGAAAATGCAGGAGATTACGAAAAGTTGTGCGAGGACATTAAAGTAATTGTCAGCGAGGCGTTGGCTCCACTCAGACGGGAGATAGCTTTGCTCCGAGAAGAGCTCAAGGCGGAGGAAGAAACTGAAATCAGCCACCAGGTTAAGTCAGCAGCCACTGATTTTCAACCTTCAGGTGAAGAAGTAATTAAAAATTATCAATTAACATCATCCTCACCTAAGCTTGAGAGAAGGAAGTAGTCACCGGTGTGTGAGACACCAGATCCGAAGAAGACAGGTTTTGGTAGTCTTGGTGGAAAAGATTGCAATGACAAAAATGGAGTATCCAGTGGTGGTGGACGAAGACATATTGTAGGTAACGGTGACCTTAGTAGAGGAAGGAATTTCGCAAAGGGAGATTTCGGCGGAGGATTCACCGGCGGAGGACAAGGTAGTTTTACTGCCCAATCTGCCACCAACGAAGCCTCCATCAGATTGGCCAGTGACCTTAATCTAAAGGGAGGATTATTTGAGAGAGGAGGTGCTGGGGGCGCTGGATCTGGTGGTGGTCCCGGTATTAGTGGTGGTGGAAGTTTTGATGGTGGTAGATCGGGTGGGGGAACTGATGGTTTCACTGACTACGATAGAAGAGGAAGTAAAAGGAGAGGAGGAAGGGAAGACGGAGCGTCTATAAGGTCCAGATCTGGTGGTTTAGGAGGTTTAGCCGGCGACATCATGGGCGGTGCTTGCAGCAGTTCCGATGATAAATGTGGCAGAGTTAGAGGTGGTGTTTCAGGAGAATTTTTTACTGGTGGTGCTGGTTTCTTCGTGGAGGGATGGAATGGCAAAGGAGGTTGGTGGAAGATGAAAGAAGGTGGCTGCCATGGTAGACAACCCAATTCCTTCAAACTCTCTTTTACCTTGGGGAAGAAGGTGAAAACACGTGCCTGGGGGAAAATAGAAGATAGAGAAACATTCAAATCACAGCTCACCCCTTTGGACCCTACTAAGTCTAGTGCGGGCTCATTAAAGGAGGTCAAGGGCTCACTCCCAAAGTGTGATGGCAAGCAAAGTGCGATGGGTTTACAGGTCACTCCAAGGTTTGATAAGTTCATGAAAAAAATTGGGCCTCATCCTTCTGAGCCCAATTTTCCTACTAATAAGAAAAGGCATATAGTTGGGCAACCTAGGTTTATCATCTTTCAGTCCATTCCTACCTACCCAACTAACAATTATGAGATCCAAAAAGGAGTCATCTGTCACGTGGGACTAAGAAGAAGCAAAAGGGACTCAATTATTATAAGTGAGGTAAGGTCCACTTTAAACTTACCCATCTTTACTAAGCCCACCCAGTTTTCCACTTGTGATTTAAATGGGAATAGGCCAGCCTCTGGGCTTTGTGACCCTTATCCTGGTGTGTTACCCCAAGTCTTAAAACCCAACTTTTCCAACCTAGCCATTATTGTTCCCACCCAATTGTGTGCTAACACCGTCACAGCCTTCACCCCTAATTCCTTTTCGATTTTTTGCAACTCTTACATTCCTCATTCCACTCCAAATTCTACCCAAAACACTCATAACCAGACCCTTTCACTTGATAAGCTGTTGGATGTTTCTGCCATGGGCAAGCCACTGAAGCTGCTAAAGCCCAGTCTCGACAAAGAGGAGATTAAACTACAATGCAAACCGTATTCTGAAGATGATGGTAACGACTATTACCTAGCCCGGGAATTGAGTGCAAATTACTATCCACCTTGAGGACAAGGTGAATGTTTGGGCGGCCGGTAATGTAATAGACTAGCCTAGGGAGAGGGACACTTTTGGTATTTGATAATTAGTTAGTTTTAATTGTAGCTTGAATAATAAGTTAGGGAGTTAGAGAGGAAGTATCTCTATAAATAGAATAGAATATGGAGAGAGAAGGCATGTTGAATATTGAGTAGTATTTTGGGTGAACTTTTAAGAGTTCAATGGGAGAGAACAAGCCTCTCGAAAGCTTGTAATTATCATCTTGTTTTACTGTTTTTTCCAGAAAACTATCAATCAAGTCCATTTTACTTCTTAATCTTCTTCTCTAATCTGTCCTAGTGATGTCGATTCATCACAAACTGTCAACCATAGTAACAAGAGATGATTAACAGGCAGGGGACAGGGACATTGGGTCTGGACAGTTGAACACCTTGTAGAACTCATTGATAGGGTAATAGGGGTTTCTCTTCTTTATTTTCAACATGGATATTTTGCTGATTCTGTTTAGTTTTTACTGTCTCACCAACAGAAAAGTACACTATCAACACTCAACAGTATTCAATCTCAAAATTGATTATGTAGACTACAGGAGCTGCGTTAAGTAGATAAGCAACATGTAAAGTTTTGATAGAGTATAAAGGTTTTTTTAAAAAACTAAAGCTCTATCAAAATTGGGCAACAAACAAAGATAAAGAAAGAGATGAACCCTTTCTTTGTGCCATGGTCTGAACAAATGGGAAAATGAAAAGGAACTGAAAACATAACCAGGATTAAGAGGTATTAACCACATGTTAAGGAAAGATATTAATCATGAACAACATGTATAAAAACCACGCAATAGCGAGATAGCAAATACCCACAAAGATAGAAAAGATAATGAGCATTCATAAGGCCACTGCATTTAAATCAAGGAAAATTAGAGCAGCAGAGTACCTATCAAATTTGGTTTCTGCTGAAGTTATTCCTGATACTTCAGCACCAGGCAGAGCTCCATCCAAAATATCACAAGTGTCTGCCATATCATCTAATCTTGCAATGCTCGAATGGCCTGCCTCAGTCACCTAAAGCAAACATAATATTATGTCTTAAGCTAGAAAAAGAGGCCCATTTCTGCCATTGGCTCCCCCTCTTCCTTATCAACAACAAGAAAAGAACTTCCATTGCTTCACAAGAAGACAACAAGACACAGATAGAAAGCATTCAACAAGAAAATAAGAATCAATTCTTTAAAGAAAACCTTGAATAGTACCCAAACATTGCAATTTGCATGTATTTCCAAGTTCAAGGTAGTATTGCTATATTTGCACCCATGAAGGGCCCCAACATGCAATAATTCTCCATAAGGTACACTCGAGTCCCTTTGAGAAAAAAAAAGTGTCATTCTGCCAAGTGCCAGCTAATATCCTCTGAAGAAAGCAAGTAATTGAAAAGGACTGTTTTCACCCATCACGCCTTGAGAAATTACCTCACATTTGCTATGTTAAATATCACTACCCCTCCAAAATTCATACTTTCCTCACAAAATTATGAATCTGAGAGCAGATTCTGACCAACTTATATCATTTAACTACTACAACATCTCAATACATAACCTTTCCCATCATCGAATGAACACTGTGGAGAAGCTAATTAAAAAAGCATGCAGACAGCAGCCAAGAATAAGGACATTGGCCTAAACTATGGCTAACTAAAGATTTGACAGGCACACATAGCCTATATACTGCCTCATCCGCAATTTACAGCAAAAAGCATCATTCTTGGATCCCCTAGTAAGTATCAACCTTCTGGACAATGCATTCGTGAGGCTACATCATTTCCCTAAAGTAGATTTACATATCGATTATTTTTTATTCAATTAGAACAGGACACTAGTTTATTATCTGGATACAGAACATACAGTGTCAAATCTAACTGGTGGATGCTGAAAGCAAGGTCATTCCAGAATTCAGAAGACCCTTAGTAAAGATATACTTCCTCCATTCTCTTTTAGTTGCAATACTTCTTATTTATGGGTGTTCCAATTTAGTTGCAACATTGCTACTTTTGGATATTCTTTCTCTTTATCTGTTTACTCATCACATGGGTCTCCATTGTATCTCTCTCTCTCTCCCTCTCTCTCCTCGCCTAAATTATTGTGCCCACCCCCCATGTTGCAACTAAAACAGAAAATAGGAAGTGTAATTTGGAGAAAAAGAAATGTTAATTGTGTGATATCCAACATAATTATACATGTATAAATCATCTTCCAAAAGGAGAAGTCATAAAAGGTAATAAAATCCTTTCCACAAAATAATACTAGCTTCGTTTCAATTAATCAACATACTGCGGTTTGCACCGTAACCAAGGAAAAAGTAAAGAGTATGAGAGAGGAAGAGAAAAATATACCTTTTTTCACTAAAAAAAATTTTTAAAAAAAAAGAAAAGTATGACAAAAAGAGAGTAAAAGTATGAGAGATAAGAAATACTAAGAATAACTTAAAGAACACCACATGGGGCTTGGATTGGACAAAAAGTGTAGGCCATGTTTGAATATTGTAAGTAAAGAGTGTGTCAAACAAAAAGGAACGGTCAAAAAAGGAAAGTGTGTAGATTACAAAGATATCAAGGGAGAATCATGAAGACACTCCCAAATAGTTTCCAATTCCGAGGGAAAAGGAATGCCTATTCAGACAGTTCCCTGATACTCAACAGCAATGAGCACCATAAGAAAGCTTATGTAGGTCTGACCATACCTCTGAGGACAGCAATGAAGCAGCAGCAGCTGATGACACAGAAAGTTCACGAGTTGACATGTCCACATCCACACTGAATGTTTTGGGGAGGAGGAATGAGGTAGGGAATTAGAGCACAAGAATAATCATGTACTAAGATTTAAAAAAATGATGCAAATGGAAGTGATTTATACACATAGAAATGTACGGAAACACGAAACATCTTTGACAGAATAGTGCTGTTGTTTCCATTCATGTTAAGTGTATTACTCACCTAAACCAGCTAGAATTTATATTAAAATGTAGTTTTTTCAAAGCATATAAAAGAGCCTCCTACTACCGAAACCCTCATTCCATGTCAAGGGAGAAAGGAAAACAAGTACAATTGCTTCCTAAATCTATGACAACTCTTTGCAAATCAAGAATAAGCTTGTGGGAAGGGGTAAAAGAGAAGAGAGAGAGATACAAAACTTGTTCATTGTGGTGGTAACTGGAAGTTTAATTTTGAAAACAAGAAATGAGAGTTTCAGGAGTATTAAGCAGAGTGCAGAGCTAAATAGACTACAAGAAAATTACTATTAAGATTTAAGCTACAAGCATTAGGACAATTACCCAAGAAAAGCAATTGACATGCAACTATGCAAGTCAGACAAAAAAAAATAAAAAATAGTCAGGCCACTAAACTAGATATATACAGGAAGCTGGATGAAGAAACGGACCTAGCCTGATTAGTTTCTACCAGAAGTATCCCCAGAGCTTCTGGAACAGTTTCTTCTAAAATATCACTAGTAAGGGGATCATCAAACTGCCTAGTGGCAGGGAAAATAGCATCAACAACCTGAAATAAAACATTGGAAATGAACTTTAGCTACTAGCTTACATATTTTGAGAGCCAACTATCTAATAGTACTTAGGTTCAGAACCCATCTATACATCAGTCTTAGCTTCTCGAAGAAAACATTTGATGATTTTTTTCAGGAAGAAGAGAGGGAAAAAATATAAAGGGGCCCTTCTATGAAACCATCTCTGATCCATTTTAAAGGTATACCATATACGTAAGGAAAATCTGGTCTTGTATAAGGTTGGCTGCAGAAAACTCATATGAAGAAGATAAGGCTTAAGGCACTCGAGTGCGGGAAATAATGAATATTCTAACATTTAATCTGTAAAATTAAATTGAAACATAAAAAAGAAGTTGAAAGCTCTATGCCTTCAAAGTAGCGATGAACAATGTATAGATAAAAAAGAAGATAATCTTTTGCCTTCAAAGTAGTAAAAACATAGAGAGACGAGTAACCTGAATAGCTAAAGCAATCAATAAATATATGGGTGATAACCAATTCAACTTAAAGCTTATGATGATGATTTGGCCCAATTACGATTTTTATTCTCTATACATTCCCACATATGATGGGCAGGTAGTGCTAAAATACTAAATACTCCCAGCATTCAAACTCGAGAACACTTGGTCTTTATTAATCTTGTAACATGTGAGAGCAACTCAACTAAAAGTTCAAATTTATTATTAAAAACCTATTTTATGGCTTCGAAGCTATGATGATTTTAACCCTTAAAAGTCCTTCACCAGAGATTACATATCAGTTTTTCACTCTCAATAAGGTCAAAATATCATGTGAGAATTCTATCACATAATACAGAACCATTCTCGCCCCCCCCCCCTCTGCCCTGTTTCATGAAACCCATATTTAAAATTGAATCATATGGAGGTCTTCTATCCATTTGTCCATCCCAAGTGTCATACTCTGTGTTCCTAAGTGAATTTGACAAAACCTCAAGCATGCTCTTTAATCAGCATAACTAAATAGGAAAAGAAAAACGATTCTTCTCTTTGTTTTATGTCCAATATCTTGTAGTGTAGAAATTTTCTAGTTGATTAAGCAATAACCAACAACATTAGTGGACACTAACGTACAAAAAGGAGATTAAACGAAGGAATATCCTAGCTGAACAGGCTACTCTGACGAACACTACCAGTTAGGCTACATGGGCTGCTCTGACAAACACTAAGTCAAGACAGCAAAACACCACTATCAATGGACTGTAGGAGGATCATTCAAAATTCCAACCCTCCCTACTACTTCATTTTGACATAGGCCTCTCAAAAAAATAAGACATGTTGAAGTCATAATACGCAGCCAGAATATGTGAGAAATTCGACAAATTGGATTCAAGACTCCAAGAACGCAGGTGATATACTCAAGAGACACCGTTGCTTGACTTCATAATAGAACATTGTTGCATATAAAGCCTTGAAGGCTTCTGCAGAAGATACTTTTCAACTCCGAACCCCTAAAATAGAATGAAGTCCTGCACAGCATTTCTGATCATTTCAAGTCAACTACAGCTGCAATCACTCCTAAGACAATTGGATGTACGGGTGCAAATAAGCACCAGTTGTCTTGTTTCCACTGCACCTAATGCAAGACTGTAGATACACTAACTTTTTCCCAGAAGTCCTCAAACTTCTTGCAGCTTGTTGAAGGTGCAGTAGCACTCAGAAACAGATACAAAGGCTACATATGTAGTCTCTATTGGAGCTCAAGAAAGAGATAATTCTTTCACCTTACAAGTCTTTTTAAATCACCACCAGCTTCTTCTTTCCTCTTCTTTATGTCTTGAAAAGGCAGCACTAAAAATAGTGAAAATAAAGGGAAAATAGCTTCTAATTATACAACAATGAACACAACAGGTCTTGAAGGAGAGAATCTATCAACACAAAGACAATATTCCTCAATATTCAGCCTTGAAACAGACAGATACAGAAAGAATATCCCATTCTATGATAGAATTTCTTTTTTTTCCCCTTTGACTGACAGGGCCTTTTTATGGGCAAGGAGGGTAAGGATATGTCTCATTAGTAGAAGCAGAATCCGCAACATAAAAAAAACATTAGAGCCACTTCTCAAAATACACAAGCTTGACAGTTGACACAATGATAAACCATTATTAGAGCAAGGATGAGCTACCATGACATAAATCCACCAAAATAAGAATATATACAAATACAGTGTGAAGATTATGAGTAACCTTGCATACAAGTTAACAAGTTATTGCTGCTAGTTGTATTTGCTAAACTTAGCTAGTGCACACTATAGCTTAGTATACACTATACACATGTCTGCACATAAGTTTTTCTTTTGTTTTTGCTGTTGTATTGACAGCTTGTTTTTCTTTATTTTGTCTTCTAGCTTTGTGTACAGCTGCTGTAGGTTTTGTACAGATGAGGTAGTGTGATCCCCAAAATCAAGATTGATTCTCACAATCATTGAGTGTTATTCACAAAACAGAAACTGGAAAGGTGAAATCTTTCCTTGTTCAAAACCAAATCTTTTCATACAGTTTCCAAGACTCTCACTTACACATCTCAAGGAAGGCCAGAAGAAATTTTTTTAACTGCTTCAAATATGTGATTATTTTATAACCCTATAACATCCTCGAGTATTGAGTTACGCTATCTCTATAAAACACAGTTCAACTTAAGAGCTTCTCCAAAAGAAAGTCCATCATGTCATTCTCCACAAAGTACCCATCTGGATCAGGGAAATCTCCTTCTGTAAATCTTGTACAAACACAAGCATCTTACAAACAACTCCATCAAGTTCTTGGTAATATCTTCAATCATCAAAGAAAAACGAAAGCTCCCAACATTAAGAGGGAAGCCACTCTTTTCCTCAAACCTTCAATCTGAAGTATTATCTCCTTCACCAATTAGTAACTCCATTTTAGGGAGGTGCATGTTGCTAACATTAATCTTTTTAATAAACTGAGGATGCAACTTCTTCATATCTTCCTGACTGGTTCTCAAGTCTCTTATATACAGGTTAGAGTGTCTCTAATCTCTATTGTCTTCTAAAGTGAGTTTTTTCTTACAACTGGAAAATTATAACACACTGACTGAGGATATATTGGCATACAAGATAACTGTATGAACAAGAAACTCCCCCCCCCCCCCTCTGCAATTGTATCTCAATTAATGCATATACCTTCTGGCAACCAAATGTTTAAGAAAAAATAAGATATAGCTTAAGCTCTTTTCTTTGTTCCAACAAAATGGAAGGAAAGGCAAGTTTTCCTCCCAAGTAACCAATAATGTCAGAGAAGAGTATAATCATGCTCGTCCTATGAAAAGTTACTTATTGCATCATTGTGGGTGATGCAAGGAAAGGCAAAAGGATATTCGCATCTCATTTAATGCATATACCTTCTGGCAACCAAATGTTTAAGGAAAAAAATAAGATATGGCTTAAGCTACTTTCTTTGTTCCAACAAAATGAAAGGAAAGGCAAGTTTGCCTCCTAAGTCACCAATAATGTCACAGAAGAGTATAATCATGCTCGTCCTATGAAAAGTTACTTATTGCATCATTGTGGGTGATGCAAGGAAAGGCAAAAGGATATTCGCATCTCAATTAATGCATATACCTTCTGGCAACCAAATGTTTAAGGAAAAAAATAAGATATGGCTTAAGCTACTTTCTTTGTTCCAACAAAATGAAAGGAAAGGCAAGTTTGCCTCCTAAGTCACCAATAATGTCACAGAAGAGTATAATCATGCTTGCTCTATGAATAAGTTACTTATTGCATCATTCTGGGTGATGCAAGGAAAGGCAAATTTTGCCTCCCAAGTCACCAATAAGGCAAGTTGACCTGCTGACCATGTTGGTTCACTTAATAGTCTTTGGGTGCCTTCATGTGCCACATCTTAAAGGGAAACATTCCTTATAGCAGTTTTCCTCTTGATCATGATTCAGAGGTGGACTATTAAATGTTGCATAGCTAAGAAGCAAATAATGTCTGTGCAGGAAAATTTTCCTAATATAATGGAAAGGTAGGGAAAACCACAACCTTCCAAAACACCAATTCGAGCACCTAAATGCATCCCGATGCTTCAAATGCTTGAAATTTCAAAACAATCCCATGTAACTTTATAGAAAAATTGACATTAGGGGTCCCAACTATGAGCCATTGTCTTTTATAGGTATCAACTAATGATTATTCTCTGTAGAACCTAAGTATGGGTTGTTTTGATTCTGATAGGGCCAAACTGAGCAAATTAAAATCACAACAGTCCATTCCTATGCAAAGAATTATAAGTAAATTAGGTGCTATTAAAATTATAACAGCTCATACTTAGGTCTTATGAGAATAATCAATAGTTGGGACCTATAAAAGACAATAGCCCATAGTTAGGTCCCACAGTGTCAAATTTCCCTAGAATGTATTATAACTGCTTTGTTAACTTAATATATACTTCGTCCATTCCTAAATAAGTGTTTTTCAAACAAAAACAAAAAGGACTATGTTAGGGTTGGCATAAGAGTTCTTATTCGTCATATCAATAAAAAAAAAATGTCACAATTTTATATAGTTCGAAACATTAATTAATAAGGTATGTTATACATTTACAAAGTAAAATTTTACTTAAATACTAATTTCCATACCTGTGCAATCAGAGGCTAATATATAATTCCTCCATCCCAAATTAGTTTGAAAACATATCATTGCACATAGTTTTAGGAGATAATTTGTTTTCACCTATTAGGTGAGGACAAACAGAATTTTGGGAGGATCCTTTAGGTAACTCTCAAATATCTGAAAATAATTAACATTTAAATTGGAATTGCATGTGCAATTATCTTCACCAACACTATGTAAATATATATCAAGCAATAAGCAACACAAGCATTATCACGTTGGTATTTAGCAAGCTTAGAAATATAACAAGCTAACAAAATATTAAATGTAAGAGAAGGTTAAGTAATGAAATGACTTATTGAAAAGTGTAAATTAACACTAACCTCGTTAAAGCCTAAAGATGATCCCAAGGCTACCCCGTCATCTAGCGAACTAGAACTCGTTTCCTCATCCAGAATTGGTTCTTTTTCTAATTCTTGAGACATCAGTTCTACCGAATCGTCATCTTCATCCACCAATACTGAAGGACTCATCACAAAGACACTAGCCTTCTCAGTCTCATCCTCCAAAGCCACTACCATATCCTCCTCAATCTCATCCTCCACTATCTCATCCTCCTTCTCATCCTCCAAAGACACTACCAGATTTGAAGCTTCAACATCCAAACTCGTCTCACCGATATCCAGGGACTCATCACCACCACATTCAAGCTTATCACCATCAATCATCTTTATAGATACTTGCATTACTTCATTAGCCTTCTCCATTTCATCCTCCAAAGACACTACCCTATCTGAAGCTCCAATATCCGAGCTTGTCTCATCAATACTAGACGATGCATCAAGATCATGTTCAAGCTCATCAGCATCACTCGTCTGTTCAGGAGCTTCGCTCACTTCATTAACCTTTTCCATCTCATCCTCCAAAGACACTACCCTACCTAAAGCTTCGACATCCGAACTTGTCTCGCCGATATTAGACGATGCATCACCACCATGTTCAAGCTCATCAGCAATACTCATCTCTTCAAAAGCTTTGCTCGCTTCATTAACCTTCTCAAAAACCTCGTTCTCCGAAGACACTACCATATCAAAAGCTTCGATATCCGAACTTGTCTCACGAACATCAGACGACACATCACCACCAAGTACAAGCTCATCACCATCACTCATATCTTCAGGAGCTTCGCTCACTTCATTAGCCTTCTCAATATCATCCTCCAAAGACACCACCTCATCTAAAGCTTCGATATCCGCACTCGTCTCATCAATATTAGACGAAGCATCACCACCATGTTCAAGCTTAGCACCGTCACTCATCTCCTCAGAAGCTTCACTCACTTCACTAACCTTCTCAATTTCATCCTCCGAAGACACTACCATAACCGAACCTTCAACTGTCGAATTCGTCACACTGAAATTCGACGACTCATCAATGCCATATGCAAGCTTATCATCATTACTAATCACCTCAGAAGCTTCACACAATTCTTCATTCTTCACAATCATGAGATCAACACTTGAATCACAGATTGCAACCGTGTCATCTACTATCTTCTTTTCATCCTTTGCCGCGTCCAAATCAATCGAATTATCAACTTCAAATGTTGAAATTAAATCACTAATTTCTTCATCATCAACAGAATCTAAATTGCTACTTTCTCTCTCCAATTCTGCTTCATTTTCAGCAACTAAATTGTCCACACTTCCAGAAATTTCACCTGCATCTCCGAATTTGAAGCTGACGGTACCATCAGAATGCTCTGCACAGCAAAAACAGAGAAAAAAAAAAAGCATCAAAATTTAGAAATCTTCGGCGAAGTGATTCGTAAAGTGAAACTTAACCCTACCAGTTCTGGAAACTATGTCAAATTGTGAGGAATCAGAGGAGAATTTAGCGAGCACTGAGGATTGTGAAAATCTGCGCCTGAGAGGAGCGAAGCGAATGAAGGAGAAATTCGGATGAGGAGAGAGGTTGAGAGAGAAGGAGAAAGTAGAGAAGCGGGAGAAGTTGGAAGAAGATGGAATGTTGCTGTGTAGCAAGTCCGCCATGGGAGGACGTGAGCAGAAGCTCGAGAGTGAGAGAAGAAAGTTGGCTATGCCTATTCTTATCACGTTCGCATTATTATCGGTGGAGTGGAGATCGAGAAAGAAATTCGTTCGGGAGAACAAATATAACGTGTTAGTATTTAATTGGTTTCATTTCGGGTGAGGTGAACAAAAAAACAAAATAAGTTATATTTTAGCTAAAATTGTCAACAACTACCTAATATATATCACTTTTCATAAACAACTACCTAATATAAAACTTTTTTAATTCAACTACCTAATACAACTATTCCGTCAACATAACACTACCAAAACCGTTAACTTTTGAATTTTCCGTTAACTTTTCGAAAATCCCCAATTACATGAACCCTAACTTTAACCATTTCAAATCCCATTTTAATAAATCTTAATTTCATCAATTTTCCCGCAAATCCCAATTTATAAACCCATATTTCATTGATTTCCCAAAAACCCCAATTTCTAAACCATTATTTGTTAAGTAATTGGGGATTTCATTAATTTTCCTTAAGTAGAAATGCTCCACCAAAATTCATGGATGAAAATACATATTTGAGTTCCTCCATGCAGTGAAAGTTTAACTAATCTTTCAAAGTAATCCCAGATTTTTGGGGGTTTTGGGCATTTTTTTAGGTGGGCCTTATGATTCCTTGATTTAAAGTGTTTAAAAATTGGGGTTTTGGGGAATTAATGAAATTTGGGTTTATAAATTGGAATTTGTGGAAAAATTGATGAAATTAAGGTTCATCAAAATGGGGTTTCTTGAAATGATTGAAATTAGTGTTCATGTAATTGGGGATTTTGAAAAGTTGACGGAAAATTCAAAGTTAACGGTTTTGGTAGTGTTATGTTGACGGAATAGCTATATTAGGTAGTTGAATTAAAAAAGTTTTATATTAGGTAGTTGTTTATGAAAAGTGATATTTATTAGGTAGTTGTTGACAATTTTGGCTATATTTTACGAAAAATTAGCGGGATCATTCCCAACCATGGACGTTCCGTCATTTTCAATCCCAACTTTTAAGTATTACTCAACAATTTTGGTCTCTCTCTTTGCTGCTGCTAGTGTTTGAGTTTAATTTTGTCCTGGTGATTCCACTTCTTTCACTCGATTGTTCGAGACTTTAATCCTTCTTGGGATTGAAGTCGACCCCTATGGCTAAGGATATTGCAATTAAGGTTTTGAATCTCAAAACTGTTGCGGAGGACCAACTAATTATTTTAGATGACGTTAGTAATGACGAAAGCAACAATATCTCGACTTTGTTTTGATTGGGAAAGTTCTTACTATGAGATCTTACAACTTCGAGGCTATGAAGCGCACCCTGAATGAGATTTGGTCCTTATCTCATGATGCTCTCTTCCGATCAATAGAGAACGGATCATTTGGTGTTCAGTGTGCGAGCCTGAGGGATAAAGCCAAGGTCTTGGCTGGACGTCCATGGACGTTTGAACAGAATTTTGTAATGCTTAAACGAGTTTGAAGATGACGTCCAACCTTCGAATATTACCCTAAAAACTTTACCCTTTTTGGGTTCGATTATATAACCTGCCTATGGGGAGTAGATAATCGGATAGGCATATCCGATTGATTGGAGGTAGTATGGGGAAGGTTTTTGGAAATCAAATCTGATGGGTTTGCGTGGGATAGATCGCCCATGTTCGTATTCTCATAGATGTTACGCAGCCTCTTCGTAGAATTCAAAAAATCTCTATGAAGAACGGTGAAATGGTGTTGATCGAAAATAAATACGAACTACGGTTGCCTACGTTCTGTTATTCTTGTGGTATTATGGGACATATAGAATGGGATTGTTTGATGCATCTTGGTGATGAAAGGGAGGTTGAAAAATAGTGGGGGTCTTGGCTTAGGGCGTCACCAAGGAGGGGCCGACAAAAGATTGAGGAAGAAACGAAAGCCTTCCTTTGTGGTGCGCGTAAGCTTGATTTTGATAGTTCAAGGCAGGGAAAAAAAAGGAGAGTTCTGCCATGGTAACCTGTGACACACCGAACCGAAAATGCCCTTACCTACGATGCGAGAGAAAGAGCTTGTTGTTCCGCCTTCAGTCAAGACACTGGATAATGTCACTCAAGACGTTGTTAATGTAGTCACCACTGATGTAGGGAGTGCTGCACTTCCTTTTGCTTTTTCAGTTGGAGATGGAGGTACTGCCAAGAAGGTTCGAAAGACAAAGAATATGGCTCGATTCACTAATAAGGACCAAGCCAAGCATATTCCTATCGATTCAGGTATAACTCATAAACATGAGCAATTTTTGGGAGATAAAAGGAAATTACCTATGATTCTGAATGATGAAGTTGATGGTGAGGGCATGAATTCTAAAAAGGCAAAGGTTGACTTATCTATAATTCCTGACAGTGGTATGTCAACTATCGAGGTGGGGGTTGGATGTCCCCAATCCCGCCCGGAGCCATGAATATCCTCAATTGAAATTGTTGGGGGCTTGGGCAACCCTTGGAAAATTCATCAATTAAGAAGATGGAACTCTTCTTATGCCCCCGACATAATTTTTTTGTCGGAGACGATGTGCAAGAAAAATGTGGCTCGTAAAGTGAAGGATAGAATCGGTTTCTCTAGTGCAATAGGCGTGTCAAGCATTAGGCGTTCTGGTGGCTTGTGCATTTACTGGAAGAGTGAATTGGTTTCCTTTACACTGCATTCATTCTCAGAATCATGTGTGTGGTGACGTATGAGTAGGGGTAATGTAGTTTGGTGCTTTGTGGGTATTTATGGGTGGCCTGAAGAAGCAAATAAACACCACACTTGGTCTCTTCTTCGATCTCTTTGTAGTGAGGTGGATGTCCCGTTGGTGACTGGAGGTGATTTCAACGAAATACTTAGTTATGATGAGAAAGAGGGAGGAAGTGACAGGGAGAGAAGAGCTATGGTGGGCTTTCGGGAGGTGATCGATGATTGCGACTTGGGTGAGCTTGGAGTGGTGAGTCAATGGTATACTTGGGAGCGCGGGAATAGTCTGAAAATAAGGACTAGAGAGAGACTAGATTGTTATTTAATTTAGTAACTCAATCATGGATCCAACTTTTTCCGCAAGCTTTTACTAAACATTCGGTTCGATATAAATCGGACCATTATGTGATTATTCTCAAAAGTATGCTGGACAGTAGACACCATCGAAGGCAAAAAAACGAGGTTTCGTTTCGAAACCAGTTGGCTACTAGACGAACAGTGTGAGGGAGTGATAAAAAAAGTGTGGGAGGAGGCAGTTAATGAGCCTATTCAGACTAAGTTGGAGTTGGTGGCTCGCGAATCAACTGTTTGGAGTAAGCATGGGTTTGGTAATTTGTCAAAGAAAATCAGCAAAGTGGAGGAAAATTTACACGAAACTCAGATGGAGCTGATTTCCCCTAGTAATTATGTGAGGTGTGCTACGCTAGAAAACAACTGGATGAGTTAAATGCTAGCAAGAGGCTTACTGGTATTCAAGAACGCGAGTACCGAAAGTTAGAGACGGTGACAAGAATACCAAGTACTTTCACCATAAAGCTTCGTCCTGGAAACAACACAATTATATCAAAGGTATTTGTGATTCGAATGGAGTATGGCAGGAGGAAGATGATGTTATTGAAAGTGAAATGGAGTCTTATTTCAAAAGTATTTTCACTTATAACAATCCAACCAGTGAGTAGTTCGAAGCAATGTTACAACATGTCCACACCTAAATCTCTTTAACCTTACAAAGCCCGAGTCCAGATGTTATGCACGCTAGTTTCTATCAGAAATTTTGGCATATTATTGGTGATGAGGCTTTTCATTTTCTTAATAATATTTTATATGGGATTTATTTTACAGACGAAATTAATTGTAGTAATATTGCACTAATTCCTAAAGTGAAATCTCCTACTGTAGTGTCTGAATTTAGGCATATAGTCTCTATAATGGTTTATATAAAATTGCTTCTAAAGCTCTTTTGATGAGGCTCAAAACAGTTCTCTCTTCTGTTGTTAGGGAGAATCAGAGTACTTTTATTCCGGGTCGTATGATTACAGACAATTCTCTGATAGGCCAGGACTTTTTTAATCCAATGAAGCAGAGAAGTAAAAGTAGAAAGGGTCTAATGGCTATGAAACTAGACATGAGCAAGGTTTACGATAGATTGGAATAGGGTTTTCTTAGGAAACTCCTTCTGACAATGGGATTTGATGGTCGCTGGGTGAACTTGGTTATGAGATGTGTAACGATGGTCCATTATTCTTTCATTATTAATGGAAGAGTGTGGTTCAGTATCACCTACACATGGTTTGAGACAAGGAGACCCTCTTTCTCCCTTTTTTATTTATTCTGGTGGCTGATGCGTTCTCTCAAATGAGACAGCGAAAAGTTGGTAAGGGGCTCTTCATGGAGCCAAAGCCAGTCGAAATGGTTCGGAGATCTCTCACCTTCTTTTTGCAGATGACAGACTACTCTTTACTAGAGTTATCCGACAAGAATGCTTAATAATAGTCGATATTCTCAACAAATATGAAGAAGCATCCGGACAAAAAATTAACTGTGAAAAGTCGGAGGTATCTTTTAGTAGAGGGGTGAGCTGTGAGCGGAAGGAAGAGTTGATTGAAGTTCTACATATGCGATAGGTGGATAAACATCAGAAGTACCTTGACATTCCAACTGTAAGTGGGAGATCCAAGAAAGTGATTTTCAGAAGTCTGATTGATAGAATGTGGAAGAACTTGAGAGGCTGGAAAGAAAAACTTCTTTCAAGAGTTGAGAAAGAAGTGTTGATCAAAGCTGTTATCCAAGCCCTTCCTACATATCGCATGGGTGTCTACAAGTTAGCGGTGTCTGTAATTCATGATTTTCATGCGGCCATGGCTCGTTTTTGGTGGGGGGGAAAGAGAGAGAAGAGAAAGATGCATTGAGTGAGTTGGGAGAAAATGTGTAAACCAAAATGTTGGGGGGGGGGGTATGGGATTTAAAGACCTATCGGTGTTCAATGATGCTTTATTGGGAAGACAAATTTGGAGGCTTCTTCACTACAAAAACTCTATGTTAAGCCAGGTGATGAGTGATAAATACTATCCTCATAGAAATGCTTTACAGACAACATTGTGGGTACACAAATAGTTTCTCTTAGAGAAGTATTTGGAGTGCTAAAAGTTTGGTGATGGAAGGATTGATTTGTAGAGTGGGGAATGGGTCTAACATTGATACCTAGAGTGATCCTAGGATTGGAGATGAAAGAGGGAGATTTATTGAGAGTGAAAGGATTGAGGGGGTGAATATAGTGGGGGATCTTATTGATTTTCGGTCAATGGAGCGGAGGGCTGAATTTATTGAGAATAATTTCTGTGAGCGAGTTAAAAAATGTTTCTTGCTATTCCTTTGAGTTGTCGTGCAGGTGAAGATGAGTTAGTGTGGGCCTATTCAAAAGATAGGTGTTACACTGTCAAAATAGCTTACATGAGAGGTAAAGGGGGGTAACTTGGATGATATTCACCGTGCCTGGGTTGATTTATGGAAGTTAAAGGTCTCCCCTAAAGTGCATCATTTTCTTTAGAGGTTGTATACTGCTTCCCTCCTGGTGCGAGCTGTTTTAAAGCACCGACTTCTTATTGAAGAAGGGTCTTGTCCATGGTGTCCAAGTGAGGAAGAGACGATTCATCATGCTATATTTGCGTGCCAGCGTGTAAAGAAGATATAGGAGGACATTGGATGTACTAAACTACTGGTTGGCGAAGCTCCAAATGATTTTTATGATGTTTTTGTAACGGCTTGAAACCAATAGCCTAGTGAAAACACTTTTATCACTTTATATGTGTGCAAAAAAATATTACACGTAAGTATTTTTATTAATATTATTGTAGAAATCGTTTTTGAATAAGGAAATCTACTTCCATATAAACTTTAACCTTGCAAAGGTTCGCTTAGGATCAAAGTCATCATAAAAAAGTTCTTTTATATAAACATAATAGGACCAAAGAAGAATGAAGGACTACCTAAGTTATGAAGTAGTTAATTTGCTTAAATTATATTTGGAGAAAAATAAGAGGAATAAACAAATCTTGGAAGGAAATTTAGAAGACAACATATTGATGAATAACAAGTTCTATTTCAGATTTGAAACTTTGGACTATAACCTCTATAAGGCCTAAGGATGAAGGGGAAAAAAATCTATAAAAAAATATTTTGAACCCTTTCATATGTGGGTTAGGTATATCCATCATTACGTTGGGTTAAGAAGGGGTTTTGGAGCCCAAATATGCAGTGAAGTTGGGTTTAAGGACTGCTGGGTAACATTTTAAAGAGAGGAGATTATCTCATTCAAAATCCATACCGATTAAAAAGTGAGAAGTTATCTTACTGTAGCTTAGTAACAGTGAGATGACTATTTTACCCCTCCACTTTGTTAGAATTGCTATGCTGCCTTTTGTTGCCCCGTGTTCTCTGCATCCTCTTCTCTCTAACTGTCTCTCCTCTCTCGCTTTCTCGCACCTTTTTACCATCAATGGCGGCGATCTTAGCTCGGGAATCTCTTCTCGCTATACATTCTCGTCAGCTCGTAAGGCTTCTCCTCACTCTTTAAACCCTAGATTTTCAATTTTTGTAACAATTTCTCTCTGAAATTACTAAATTACTGCACGACTTATAAGGTTCTACATTGGTTCGTTTCGCATTTTGTTTTCATTGCTAAATCGTTGAATCGACACCATCTCCCTCCTTTTACAACAGCGGCTTTCGATTATTGGCTTTATATTTCAAGGGTTAGTCAATTTTATCTCTAATCTTTAATTTCCATGAAATTTCAATTCTTTTAGTTAGATTATGGGTTTACTTGCTATTTGTTTTAGATCTTGTGATACTTTTGCGAATTTGCTAGAATTAAGATCTGGTTTCTCATGGATTTTTTAGGGTTTTGTGTTTTTCCCAAGATTTACTTATAGTTCGAATTTTGGAGTTTCATCATTATCTGCGCATGAAAAACGAAAGCGTAAATTCATTTAGGGATGGTAAGTAACTTTCGTTTCTTTGTTTTGTGTATTGAAGTTCTCCTCTTTCATTTCTTCATGGCCGTAAATTCATTTTGGAGCTTCTTATCGCATACTTCATGGTATCTGCGCTGCTTAATTGTCTGATGCTGCTACAAAGTAGCTTATTAGACTTCTTAGGAAAGCTAGATTGTAGGCCTTTGTTACGTGTTGAGTTCACCAAGCAGAAAACCTTTGTCCTTGCATAAACTATTGAGTACTGACTGTGGAGCTCATTGGAAGCTTGTCTAATTCACTTGTTTGTCTTGGGTTAGCATGGACGTAGCACGTGGTTATTGCATATCAAATTAAGGGTCGATTCGGAGTAGTGAGGTAGAGGCTCTGTATATACGAACTCCCCTTACCTCACCTATGGCAAGAGCTTCTCTAAAAGCACTGGGGTAATGTTGATGTTGATCTGTTTATCGTAGGCAAAATATAACAGTGGTCCGCTGTTTGGATTTACTACTCTTGAGTACGCATGGTCCTTCTAATATCTTGGGATCAAAGTTCTGATTGGCAGAGTTTGATCATGCAAGAACATATCAGTGGTCCAAAACTACAGTACTTAGATGTTTATTGTGCATTACGGTGAACATATCATTGATTTGCTATAGCGTTGTTCTGCAACTAAATTACTGTGTGCTACGAGATGGATATCATGTTGTATGCAATGTTTTCTAGGTTTGTAGAACTCTCCTCTTTTTATAACTAAAATCAATTTTAGTGGAGTCGCTTATTGTTTGGCAGGCACAAAAGCGCGATTTGGAAGAAACAAGAAAAGGCTGGGAATTTCAGTAGGCGAAAGCAAAAATGAAGGACTAAAAGAATGACAAAGGATCATAGTTGATATCTTTCTTGGTAAACATTCTGCTGTATTTACTTGGTGATGTGCTGCTCTGTTTTTAGTGGACCTATATAGAGATAAGGAGTGTCAGTTGCACCCTCTTCATAGGACCCTATAATTATTTTTGCTGATTTTGTATTTTCAAAACCTATAGCTAACACCCCGAAATTAAAATTCCCATTATGCGCTATTGGAAACAGTTTCATACACATAAAGGGATTAACAAACAAATTTACTAACATCAAGTACCCAATATTACTGTGAGACAAATATCCTTACTTTTTGTTTACTTTCTCAGCATATAAATCAAAGAAATCTCAACTGTAATGATGCAAGAATAATTTGCTCCTTTCCCTATTATAGTCATTAGTCAACCTTATGTTTCTATCTTAACGCTTAAGAATTTAAGGCAATGCATATGTGTTCAGTTTGGCAGATACCAAAGTCCGGAAGAAGATTCACTTCAGGGGAGGTACACTACTGCCATTATGTAACTCTAAATGGTTAGCTTTTCTGGATTCCGCTGTTAAATCAAAATAGAACTGTATCTTCCAACTTTGATTCTCTATTTTTTCATTTCCTATAACAAAATGTTTGTAGGGCTATTGTTGCAATTAAATTCTTTCACGGGGAGGTAGATTATACTATAGTCACCAAATGGGTCATCTGCGGTGTTTAAATCATAAAATTTGGAATTTGTTATCTAAATGGATTTCTTGTTGTCTTTATACTTTTGATATATGTATGTCTAATGCAAACTGTTTTATAACAAAGGTGTTAAGCATTCTTCAGGTGACAAGTGGGTGGGACTGATGCCAGTTTGAGTGTCCATGAGAATTTTTTCCTTCACTAAACTCTTTCTCCAAATCTTGTACTGATGTTAAGTCTTAGTGATAATCACTCTTTTTCCAAATCTTGTACTGTTAAGTCTTAGTGGCTACCATCACCAGGTCATTGTTAGTGCTATGATATTGCTAATAGGATATTGTTTTATAGGTGTTTTATGTTATTTCTATGAATCACCTCAGGTAGTAAGTTATGGTAGTTAAACGTTTCATGCTAAATGAAAGATCAGTTTAGTCCACCTATCGTTAAAATAGTTATTGATTTTATAAGATTAGCACGGGTGAAATGCTATTAGTGCAACATTGAAAATTGGTGATAGCAAAGAATTCAGATGGTTTGGAGCTTGGGAAATTTGCAAGAATGATCCTTTCTCTTTTCTTCTTACGGTTATGGTTGATTTAATTGGGTTTTCATTTTTAAGGGGGATGGATAAGGTGTTAGGTATTTCATATTGCCTCTAGTATTGTCAATGATTAGTTCTTTTATTATTCATTAGTTATCTTTGCATATCTTCTGATTTTACATTTATTTATATAGTTTGGGGCTCATTCTCATGGGATTATGTAGGAGAGTTACAAGAGGCTTGACATGGTGAAGGGTATTCAGATTACTGTTATTTATTGGAGTTTTTGTAGATAGTTTTTGCTATTCCCTTGTTGATGTGTATTGTGATCCCTCATGAGTGATAAGAGGTTCTTCTGGTGATAAGTAGTAGTATTAGTAGTAGAGTTATTCCAAGTGGGAAAATAATAAAAGACCATTTAGTTATTGTTCTTGTTCATTAGTCGTTATTGTTGTTGTACGGTTGTATCTGCTAAATTGGGTTATGGGGATCCTTTCCATGAGCCATTAGCCTATTGAATTCGTTAGAGTGCCTAGGTAATTGATGGCATCTTTTATTCTTGATATTGTATTAGTACCCCTGGTTGTAGGGAGGGTATGAGGCTACCATGCTTGGATGTTGAGGGGAGATCATCAGACTCTTCATAGAATAATAATCACATTGATGCAAATATTCAAAATCAATTATTAAATTTTAGACTTAGACTGTTAGATTCTGGTGGATCTAACGGCAGATCTGATATTCACTAGAAGCCAGATTAGCTTTCAGTTTACCTTTTTGCACCCCAAAATATTACATGAGACTTGGCATTGCAATGCAAGGTTACTTCCTTTTGATTGCTCTTGATTTATTTTATCATAATTTTTTTGTTTGAAAATGAAATTTATTCATTTGAGGTGGAGGAAATTTGAGCGTAAATGTTAAGGAGGAAAATAGGTGAATTTCACACCACCCTATGCATTTGGTGGTGGTTTCCAAAGTTAATTGTGAGATAAGGTGGTGTTAGCTACAAAACTCAGGATTGTTTTTGTACAATGCAAAAAATCAAGCTGATGATTTATTTCTTAACTTGGGTTTTGATTTAGTTTAATTTCAATTTCCAAATGTTTCGTGTGTCGAAACAAAGAAATTGTGGTTCTACGGAAAGCAGAGGCATATATGCTATGATAAAAGAATGTGGTCTGTCAATTAGATAAAATTTACCTATAAGATCTTTACTTAGCTGTTTTTTGCATAAATCATGTGTGGTATTTTCATTTATTGGAAAAAGTAAGACTTATGAGCTTTATGTTGATTTTTGCCTATCGATATTGTATTTACTTGCAAGCCTATCTCATGCTATCTTCAGGTTAATATGGCATCTTATTATAGTCACCTTAAGATCACTTTTTGCCAGGAAACCTGCATTTCTCTTGAGGTGATTGGGATTTCTTGATTGGCATGAAGCTCCGAGTGGAAGTGCATATGTTGCTTTCATGATTACACTTTATAAAGATTTATTTCCCAATTCTAAGGAATTTCCTTTGGATAATCAGACTGAACTTCCAAGACTTGTTTCCCATTCTCATGTGATGCTCGTGCCTTTCCAGTTTGTCATGCTTGTTACGAGCACGAGAGGGAAGATGGCAACCAATCTTTCCCGCAATGTAAGACAAGATACAGGAAGCAGAAATGTGAGGCAGATGGACATTTAGAGTATAAGGTACAAATTTTGTCACAGAATGAGTGCTATAAAGTTAACGATTAACGAGTGTTATTTCTTTTTTTACAGGTAGTCCTGCAGTTCATGGGATAAGGTGGAAGATTCTAATGTTGATGGCATTCACTGGCGTCAATGAGCCCTTAGGAAATGCGATCTTGAAGGACAAGCCACAAGAGAGAATGCTTGGTTGGCATAAGAATCAGGGACACTTAGGGGGGCTTGGTCCTCCTAGCTATGGTAATGAGGTTCCCGTGAGCCATATCCCTAGGCTTGCAAGTGGACGACCGGTATATAAATTTTTTTTTTGATTTGGTGTATTCCTGATTTGGTGCACAAGTTATCATGCTAATGAATTGTTTTCTCATTGCTGCATAGATTTCTAGAGACTTGTTAGCTGCATCCCGCCATCCCCTGAGCGCTACTCAATACCATCACCAGGGGCCACCACTAGAGGTAATGATAATGATTTTGTATTCACTTGCTGTGCATTTAAAATACATGTCTCTTTGTCTTTACTATTGAATGACCTTTGTTGGAGTATAATTTATTTACACTTTGGGAATCATTTTTTTGCAGCTAATATTAGAATTTCAAGGGAATTTGCATCACCTAGATTTGGAAATATAGCTTGGAAAGAAAGGGTAGATGGTTGGAGATGAAGCAAGAGAAGAGTACATGTCTTCCCGCGTAGTCATGCACCTTCAGAAGGAAGGTTTGCCAATGACGTTGACGCCAGTACTGAAAGCGTTCTGGATGATCCTTTATTGTGAGTGCTCTCTTCAACAAATCCATAAATTTTATTGTCCTTTATGTTAGTGCTCTCTGTCTAGGATCACAGCTTTACTTCTACCCGGTTGCGCTCAACACTTCGATAGTGTTGTGATCCGTTTAAACATATTTCAAGTGACGAATATGTTGAAAGATACAATTGTTTATTTACAATTATTAATTTGTAGGTTCCATACTCCTGAAGTTATAAATGCTGGGAATATTCCAGTTTTAAATGAAATTAGTTTAATGAATTTAGAATCAAAATAATCAGTTTTGTTTCTTCCTTTTCCAGCTCCTATGCTATGTAAAAAGCGTAAGAGTAGCGATGCTATGTGATTTTGACTGAAGCATCAGGTTTTGCGTACTCCAGCTCTTAACTCTTATGAGAAGGGTTATTATCATGTATGTTAATAGGAAAGTTTTAACACTACTCAGAATAAAGCTCTAATAAAATTATCATATAGTTAACAGTTAATTGAATGTATAATGATGAAAATGTTCCACTTTGCATGCTTGGCAATCTCAAGTACTTTTCAAAGTTTCCTCAAGATAAGGACATGTGGCATTTACAAGAGATTCATGAGCAGTATGCAATCATATCTATTTATATAATTGATGTACAAAGATCCTTGCGGAAGTTTCTTACATGTGTATTGACTGCTTAAATTTCTTTTGCGATTTTGTATATTTTGTAAAAAGTATTAGTATAACTCATAAATTGCATGTATGATGTAGTTCAATAATCGATACAGCAATAGTGTTTTCTTGGAGGTGTGATTTTTACTATTGGAACCTATTGTGATTTACTAATTTTTACACTTGTGCATTATTATAAAAGTAGGACTATCTTAGGTTGGCTTACTAAATATTTTATCTTTCAACTTAGTCCAATTATATGGGTTCGCTGAAATCTTATTACTTACTTAGCTTATGAGTGAAAAAGGAAAAAGGATAGGAGAGAGCTAGAAAGGGGCGAGAGGAGAGAGCGAGAGGATGACGGGACCAAGTAGGAAGATAATTTCTATGTGATGAGGGTACATAGGCCTTACTGTTTATGGAAACCGTTTACTCAGAGTACGTGACGTGGATATGAAGCGTGACTATACCTTTGTTGTATGTATTTCTTCCCTTTATCACCACTTCTCTTTAACCTAATTGTATGTTGTCCTAGGAGTGTAATTCATTTGTTGTGCCCTTCTCTAATTATATATGAGCTTTTGTGATGTTCTGGTGTCCTTTTGATAATAGAATTATAGTGATCCTCGTGATGCTGGAGATGCAAGATATAGCTTAAATGGTCGTGATGTTGACGGTACCAGAATCATTGTCGAGTTTGCAAAGGGGGTATGTTGCAATGGAGCTCCTTATTCGCGTGTGAATGTTTTTTAGGAAAAGTTTCTTGTTAGTTAAGGACTCTTCGTTGACATAATCATGGAAATTTTATGAAATGCGTTCATTACAATATTTTTTCAGTTGTTTTTGATAATTAGTATGATTTACATATAATGATTTTTAGTCTTTAGTATACCTTGATGCCAGCATTGTAGCATTGTATTATGATGCATAGAGATGATGTGCTACTTATATGTTAATGTTCAATCTAATTATTTCTTATATGCTATTGATGTGCTAAGTGTTCTTATTATTTGTCATTTAGGGACCACGAGGTCCAGGTGGTTCACGTGACTAGTGGCAGAGGACCACCACCAGGATCAAGGAGATGCTTCAATTGTGGAATTGATGGCCACTGGCTTGAGATTGTAAAGCAGGTGACTGGAAGAAAAAGTGTTACCGCTGTGGAGAGCGAGGGAATATAGAAAGGAACTGTCAAAACAGCCCTAAGAAATTAAGCTTTTAATTGTCACATTGCCCTTTTCATAAATTACTACATCTGTGTTACGACGTTTTTGTAAAGCTATAGAACTGGTTAGTCTTCCACAAGAATTGTTAATATTTTACCATAAGCTGTTAATCTCAACTCCAGTGTGGGAAGCGTTAAGACACCAGACGATGTGAGATCACTTGTAGTTAAGGCTCCATTATCGTAATTAAAGTTATTTGAACATTTCTATGATATGAGATTTTATTTTAGATTCTTAAAGTTAACGTGAACTTCCATAAGATCTTTAAACTTCTGACATCATGTGATTTCCTATCCAATGTGCAAACCTGATGCAAATAATAGTAAAGACCTGTTGTAGGTCTTTCCGTGCAAGGATATCATCCAGTTAATGGCTTATGATCATATGATTGTCCTACATTGATATTCAGAAGTATTGTCCATGATACTTTAAGAAACAAGACATGACTTTTGGTCTAATTCTAATGTTGATACAATTATAATGTTGTCTACGTTCGAATTTACATGGTATTACACTATGCCATGTACTTTTGATCACTTTGCGGTGCACACATATGTTTTAGACGTTTCAGTAAACCTATTACAGTTGAGAGTTTGATGAGGCTTTTTTTAGTTCTCAATTCATGTTAGTCTTATATCAACATTGGAAGAGCATTAGTAAATGCAGTTTAATAGCAATCACAAATTCAAAATCTGACAAACAACATACTTGAAAATTAGGCAATTATAACGAGAAAAGTGAATCAAATATTTTGAGTCCTATAGAGTTTATTAAAGCATACTTTTTATTTATGCAAGATTTATTTCCAACCAGTTTAGAATACTGTCTACTGACTGCCAAATGGAAGAGTGACAAAGCGAGCTTGGAACTATTGAGTCACTTATGTGAGCTAATTTTAACAATTACTTAATTTACTACTACTAACTACATTATCCATTGTTTCAAGAAGCATACAAAGCCATTTTTATTTGATGTCAGTGATCTATTTTCTCATAGTTTCACTGTACAATGTATATTCCTATACATTACACATACAACTGTTCTAAATAATACCAATACACTTTTCCACTACTAAACATCATATGAAACATATTTAAATCATATTACTTATATTGGGTATATACATATACTCTCCTTGCATTGGATGCTAATTTACCTCTTTTACCGCAAATGATTAACTTTAAAACCATATAAACAATGCTTAATAGTATTGATAATAGGGACACATTATGGGCATAAAGTATTCTCGCTTAACAAACAATCACTACATGTTGACAATGTGGCCCTTATAGTTAATCATCACCTAATATGAGCTTATCTCTTTTACTAATAGACATGATTGAGTTTTTGTAACAAATATAACAATGACTTAAGGTCATTTTAGAGGATGCAAACAACCCTACACGTGTTTTGTAACCCAAAAATAGCTTGCACTAACAAGGGTTATATGCATATATGTTATGCTATCTAATTACTTTATCTTCCTAACTACCAAGTTCACATGCTTTGGTTTTGGTTAAATCAATCATGCTAATACTTGCATTTAGTTATCCACCACCATTTTCGTTACCTTGGGGGTTGCACTAACAAGGGGTATATGCATATATGCTATGCTATCTAATTACTTTATCTTCCTAACTACCAAGTTCACATGCTTTGGTTTTGGTTAAATCAATCATGCTAATACTTGCATTTAGTTATCCACCACCATTTTCGTTACCTTGGGGGTTTCACTAACAAGGGTTATATGCATATATATGTTATGCGTAATCGCTACATGTTGCAATTATTAACGAACGAAGGAAGTATTATATTAACCAATAATAATTAAGATACTTTCTCAAAAATAATAACGCTATAAATTTTAATGCCTGAATTTTGCTACCTTGGGGGACTGCGCACGGGCCAACTAGTAAAGAAAAAAGTCAAAATCGGGGATTCAACTAAGTAGTAAACAACTCTAGGTTGACAGCACAAAACTTTCAGAACTCTAATTCTACTGTTTGGGATTTACCCACTTTGAGTAAATCTAATCTAGTTCTTTGTCTGTAATATTTCCAAAAAATAAAACTTGGAGTAAAACTTTTGGGAAAATGTAAGATATAGAGGAAACAATCTCCATATTAAGGTAAGGGGGCTTAAGAAATGAAAGGGTATGCTTTTCAAGTTGAGATTCAAGGTTAGATCGTGAAAATGATGACATGCATTAATGAATTCGTGTAGGTACTAGAGTATCTAATCCTTTGAAGACTAAAGAAGCTAGGAAAGGGTCCAAGTGACAACTAGGGAGATTAAGGTATATAAGAACACTCATTTTTCTATTATATTATTTTTATGTTGGTGAAAAGATGTTGGATTGCATAAAAAATGTGTGTTTATAAACTAAATTAATGAGATTAGTACATGCATGTAAAATCTTGAACTATGATTATAGTTGCATGTAATTGATTTTTGACTTACAAGTAATATTTGTTGTGAATCCATCCAAGGGAGGGAGAAATTCACACTAGTATAGCAACATTGAAGATTTGTTTAAGGTGTGGTTTTAAAAATATGTTTATATGTATACAAACGAATACATGCATGATTACAAAATGGTGAAGTTGTTATGTTTAGGAAGATCTTTACTCCTACTTGATTTTTTATGAAGAAGTCCTCGTAGATTAGTCTCTTTGAATCAGGGCAATTTGATGAACTTACTTTCAAATTTGATATGACCTATTACTGTAAATTACACATTTGCCCCCCGAAACTCAATTTTTAGCTATTTCCTGTTTCATGAAAAAATGTTTGTATCAAAAAATTCTTCAAGGTTAGGTCTTGAAATTTTCCAATTGTGGAGTATCGAGCAGGAAGTTATGCTCATTTCAAATTCACTGTTTTGCTGGAATTATTCTGACAAAAGTTTCACATGTTCAAGTTAACTCAACCTTTTTAATAAAGTTTAAATAGGCACATTAACTCAACCAAGTCATTCACAAACAGTAGAAATTTGTTTATTTGCTTCTATCTTTATATTCAACTATTTTGTGGAATTGTTAATGTAAAACGAAAGATTTCAAAAGAAGATTCAAGTCTTGCAATGATTAGCAATATTATAGTAGTTGTGATTCTTCTTCCCTTCCATGGATGAATATGATTTCTTTGAATCAAGAGTGGTATTGATAAACTATACATTTAAATCGTTTGTGTAAATAAATTATGGGAACAAGTGCTATAATGGGTAAAGGCAGATACCAAATAAGGTACGATATGAACATCAACAAAAGCCCTTGGAGGATGGGTGATCTCCTTCCGAACCTTTGTTGGGTGGGTGAAGCCCATCAAATAATGAATATGAGACATGTCCTAGTTAAGGCTTGCAAGTATAAAAAAATTTAACGATAGAGCGACGACCTCCATTAGTTTACATACAGCCGGCTTCTTGTTTAGGGATCCCCTCTCTACTTGTGCTCGCTTTACCCAAATAACTGGACACCTTAGACGTTAAGGGTTTTGAATGATCTATGTGGTAACCCTCTTGATATAAATTCTTAATTTAAAGCATTTGTGCTAGGATAGTAATATCTTGATATTTTAACAAACATCTTACATGTGAAATATAATGGTTTTAGCATAAATTGCATATAAATGGTCTTAAGCCACCAAAAATGAATTTAGGGATGAATTTATGTACTCAACCGTTGTTGAAATTTGTTCCTGAACCTGTCTAGGTGGGGGCAGGGTTGTAAATGATTGCAGGAAAAACCATGTAGGTGGGATGACCGCTTCCCTATTACTATGGTCATGAGGGACGACGTTTCTTTGTGAAGTCTTTTGTTGTGTGTATTTATTAGTTGAACTCTACCCTTGTTGAAAGTAACTTAATATTTGTAGTAGATGTATGTGTACCCTTTAATAGACTTTAAAGTTAAAGGTTGATGGTGTTGTAATAAAGACATTTCAAACTATTTGATTTTAAGTATTTTGATTGCAACTTAGCACTTGTGGACGTAACAACTCTAGATGAATAATATAAGTTTCTGCAACGCGTCGTAGGCTATTATGATTCTTTGAATTTCGGGGCTGTTACACTTGGTAGCAGAGTCAAGCTTTGAAATCCTATATTACTTTACAAAGAAAACTATTATTCTTTTATATTTCTAAATTGGAGAGTTTTTTTTATTACGTTATATTTTAAGTATAAAATGTGGGGTTATGTGTATGAATGCATGTATTGTCTTCTTATGTGATAATAGGGGTGTATAGGGAAAAAAATGTATATTGGAATAATAATTTGCAAATAAGAGAATCGTTAAAGTGGGGGTTATTTTTAATATCCTTAAGGATGGGAATGTATATATGTACTCAACTTAAAAATTAAGGATTAATGGTTTGATGTGAAATAACAGACATTATGTTTGTTGAAATATGGTGTAGATGAATACAAGGAACCAAAGAGGACAACGTGCACGTGGGTCTTTCATGCCGGAGCCAGACACCCATAGGCCGAGGAACGCTTCGTGGAATGATGCTGTGGACAACGTAAACTGTGTGCTTGGGAAGATAGCAGAATGAAATGTGATGTATGAGAGAGGGGACCATAACCAATACTCGCGATCGGAGATTCAAGCTTATGTTTTAATCAAGACTTTACCCCAGTGTGAACCATGAGAATCCTTTAGGGCAGCATATTGGAGACTTTTGTATTTGTATGTGGCTGATTTAGAAATACTTGAAAGTGGGGTAGGCCCCGAACATGTTGAGAAGGAGGCAATTAGGTGGAAAGTAACAGTAGATGAGGTACTTAGGGACATGAGGAAGATAAACATGAGAGTTAGGGAGAAGGGGATGAGTGAGGATGTTGGTGGCTACTGGCAAAGATTTTATGAGCGGTTAGGGGCTAGTGAGGTGACTAAAGAGGCAAAGGTAACTAGAGAAAAGCCTAGGAGGCAGTTTAGCGCATGTACCTCTAGGAGGACCCTACCTAGTGTGAGCGTGTCACTAAATGGCAGCAGTACGGGGTCGTGAGCAACACTCATGTTTGGGATCCCGATTATGTACCCGGGGAACCTAACATTAGCACCATCGATAGTGGTTACTACTATGACACTTTGGATTTGGATTAAGATGAGAGTAACTTTGTGGAATTCAAGGGGAGTCCCGTAGAAGGCAACGAGAGATATTTTTCTTATTTTACTTTCCTTGTTGAGACATTATTTTATGGTTATTTTGGATTGTATGAACTAATTATGCATGTTTAAATTAGTGATGTAGAACTCTAATGCCGTGCACTATCTATAGCATAGTAATGATGAACTTCCTTATGAGAAGTTGGTATTTATCTCCCATGTAGGGGATGAATTAGTTTTGATTATCCAAAATTTTGTATGAACTGAACGTGTATAATTTAAATTGGCTATGGTGGGCCAAGAATTGATGTTTGAACATGGGTCACCAATGTTATAATAGTAGATTGTCATAAATTGTGTGTTTGCGTGTTAATGTGATAAACTAGTAATTCTATCTTAGATGAGATGTAGATGACTATGGTCCAGTTGAAATCTAATTGTCTTAATTGGTAATATTCTTTGAAGAAAATGAAGAAAGGCAACGCCTAGGAATATGTCGGGAGAAGCCGAAACCCCTTATACTCAAGAGGCCGAGAATGTTAGGGATCCAAGTTCCACATTAGAAGGAAGATTGCATCAAATGAAGAGCATGAATGATATCGGTCATTGGCTATACTGGAGGCCAGGGTCATAAGCCCGACGATGAAGAAGGGAAGTTCTACAAAATACTATCATCTCATAAGCCAAGAACTTATGAGGGGGAGCCAGATCCGGTCAAGTTTGAGGACTAGATAACATACGTGGAGAAGTTATTTGAGATCATAAACTCTCCTGAACACATGAAGGTGAAATTTGCCACATTTTACCTTGAAGGGCTGCAAATATGTAGTTGAGGACTGTCAAGAAAATTTTTCAACATCCGGACATTACTTGGGACAAATTCCTGGAGACCTTACGTCAAAGGTTTATCCACCAGCTTTGTAGAAAAAAACAAATAGTGAGTTTTTGTATCTCTGTCAAGGAAAGATGACCGTGGTCGAATACGTTGCAAATTTATGGAGTTATCTCATTTCCCCCCAGAATTAGTCAGTTTAGAAAAGTTTAAAATATCTCGCTTCTTCGAAGGGTTAAATTTCAAATATCAGAAGAGATTGAGATACTATACCAACTATTAAGAATTGAATGACCTGTCCTGAAACAAGAGCAAATTGATCAAAAGGAGGAGGAGTCTAATAAGAGGAGAAATGAAGGAAAACCAAATGATGGAGGAAATAAATGGGTGAGGAGTGGCTTGAAGCAACAACAAAAATGGGAGAATCAACAAAGGGCACCGAAGAAGGGAAAATCATGTTTTAAGTGTGGAAAAGACCATTGGGGGAAGAGTTATGATGGGAAGGAGGTATGCTTTGGGTGCAAAAAGCCTGGTCACAGGTTTAAAGATTGTCCTCAAAGATCCGGGAGTGGTGAAGGCTCAAGGAAGCAACCAGGATTTATTGGGTACAATAAAACCGGGGGAAACCCTCAAGGCTTCCAAGGAAGGAATGCAGGATTCAACCAGGAAAATCGGGGAAATCTGGGGAGAACCTCGAGCAAAGTATTTGCCATGTCTGAAAACACTCAAGGTGAATTAGAGACTCCTATAACCGGAGGTAATATTATTTCTGGCACTTTTCCTGTATGTTCAATGAATGCTCATGTGTTGTTTGACTCTGGAGTTACCAATTCATTCATCTATGCTTCATTTGTAAAAAAAAATTCAAAAATACACCTCCCCCGTCCATAGTAAACTTATTAATAAGTGTCCCGGATGGAACCCAGTCTCGGTATGACATTATTTATAGGAATTGCCCTATCAGGATTTCTGAGAAGGAATTTATGGCAAATTTGGTTCAGTTTGAATTAGGGATCTACGATGTGATATTAGGGATGGATTGGTTGAGAGATCCTAAGGCGGTTATAGAATGTTCTAAGCGGACCATACAACTTAGGACACCCTTAGGAACCCAAGTGAAATATGAAGGGGTTAAAGTGAAACCTAAGGTTGAAATAGTGTCTGCCTTAAAGATGATCGATCAAGGAGTTAAAAGGGGGGAATGTCGGTTATTTGTGTCAAGTGGTGGACACCACCAAAATTTTGATTAAACTAGAGGAAATACCAATAGTTAGGGATTTCTGTGACGTATTTCCTAATGAGTTACTCAGGTTACCCCCTCATAGAGTAGTAGATTTCCACATAAACATAATGCAAGAAGCAACTCTTATATCTAAGGCCCTGTATCGTATGGTCCCAGCAGAAATGGCCGAGTTAAAAACTCACCTTGAGGAACTGCTTCTAAAGGGCTACATAAGGCCTAGCGCATCACCTTGGTGGGCACTTGTATTATTTGTTAGAAAGAAGGAGGGAACCATGAGATTATGCATTGACTATCACGAGACTAATAAGATTACCATTAAGAATAGATACCCTTTACCCCGAATTGATGACTTATTTGATCAACTTAAGGGAGTAAAAGTGTTTTCAAAAGTAAATGTAAGATCTGGGTATCATCATATAAGAATTATGGAGGATTCCATACCCAAGATGACATTTAGAACTAGATACGGGTATTATGAATTTGTAGTGATGAAATTTGGGTAAACTAACGCCCCAACAGTCATTCCGAGCACGAGGAACACTTGAGGATTGTTCTGGGAACTTTACAAAAAGAGAAACTTTATGCCAAGTTTAGTAAGTGTGAGTTTTGATTGGACCAAATTATGTTTTTGGCCATGTAGTATTTAAGGAAGGAATTATCGTGGACCCTAAGAAGATCAAGGCAATCATGGAATGACCAGCACCTATCTCCGTGACCAAAGTCCGCAGTTTTATGGGGCTAGCAGGTTACTACATAACCTTTGTTGATTATTTCTCCCGTATAGCCTTGCCCATAACCAGTCTGATACGGAATAACGTCATGTTTCAATGGACGTCCAAATTTGAAGAAGCTTTCCAAGAGTTAAAATGTCGGTTGACAACGCACACGGTCTAGCCTTATACGATAACAGAGGGTCGTATGAGGTCTATAGTGACGCATCATTGGATAGATTGGGTTGTGTACTTATGTAGAATGGAAAAGTGATAGCCTATGCATTCAGACAGTTTAGACCGCATGAAAAGAAGTATCATGTGCATGATTGGAATTGGCTACATTGGTGTTTGCGTTATAATTATGGAGACATTATCTTTATGGGGTTCCTTGTAAGATATTCACGGATCATAAAAGTTTGAAATACATCTTCACCCAAAAAGAGCTTAACACGAGACAACAGCGATGGTTGGAATTAATAAAAGATTATGACATGGAGATTTAGTACCACCCTGGTAAAGCAAATAAAGTCGCAGACGCCTTGAGTCGCAAATCCAGAAAGGTGGTAAACTCGTTGCTAAGCGTACCCCAAGAAATATATGAGGAGTTCTGAAGGATGAATCTGTATGTTGTCAAGAGGGGTGCTTTGCAAGAATTCATGAACGTAATGACTGCACAACCATCACTATGTGTAGAAATCAAGGAGAAATAGGGCCAAGATGAACTTCTGAAGGGAATTCGAGCTAAGATTCAAAAAGGGGAACCTACCAAATTTCATCTGGGTAAAGATGGAAGCATAAGATTAAGGGACGGACGGTGGTAAACTATTATGAGCGTAAAGTGGAATTACTTGTCATCACTTGTAAATATAGGATAGACTTATCTTTAGTAGTTTTTAAATTCATAAAAACGTCTTGTAAACCCCCCAAAACAATGTGAATATGTATATATTAGTAAATAACATGTATATAATAGTTAAGTACTCTTAATTAGTTGAACTTGGATTTTAGGATTATATAAACCTCTCCGTGGGATCAACCCTTATTTATCGTTGTACTAAACTTAGATAATACTAATGTGGATAAAATAAGGTTTTAATTTGTACGCATAACGACACGTACCAGCAACTCTATATTCATTGTGAAGTTGACCTTCTACAACATCCTTAACATAAGCTGTAGTAGACAATTTATACTCATCTTGAAAGCTTGCAAATATTTGAGCAGTGTATAGTTTAAAAACTTGATTAAGTAAAGGAATTCTCCTCATCTTAATCCTTGGCATATTTTCCTTCGAATCAAATTCATGATTTATCTTGTTTTGACATTTTAGATCAAGTACTCTCTCAAATTGTTTGAAAAAGGGCATAATATCCATGTTGCATATTAGATAATCTTTTAAATCAGAATTGAAGCTTTCGCTTAATTGAGTACTACGCATCTCCAAGGAAAATCCATTTCTCATATAACACTTTGCCCACAGTTTCTTGAAGGGATAAATGAAGTCTAACCAAGTAACCTTTTTCACTTTCCCACGCAATGCATTGAAAGCTTTTTCAAACTATGCCTCTTCTTCAATGTTATACATAGATGCTTTGAATTCTCAAAAAACATCAGCTCCATTACTTAACAAGTGCTTTGTTGCATTTTTCCTTGATGTGCCAAGTACATAGTCCATGCCACACATCCGACATCAGTGGCGGATTTTAATGGGGGCGGGCCTAGGCCTGGCCCCCCCTAAGTTTTTTTTTTTTAAAAAAAAGTAAAGCTTGTTGAGCCCAAAAAGCCCAGTTTTAAAAAAATTTCACACGGCTAAACTACTAGTTAAAAGATAAAACCTGAAAAGAAAACCCGAGTCTTGGTAATTTCTGTCTTCTAAACTGCTATTGCCTATAACCTATTGATTGACTAATGCAGTAACTTGCAACACTTTTTAATTGTTAATAGTATCACATTCACACGCCATACTATGAATCTATGATGATTGATTAATTGTTATCACACGCCACTCATCAATCATCATAGATTCATAGTATTTCAATTTCATTTTTTTTTTGTTTTTTCAAATTTATTCATATGTGTGTTTTATTTACTTTATAAATGATTGTAGATGCAAGCAATATTATTGAGTTTTGTATTATGTAATTATAAATTATATTACTTCCTCCGTTTTGTTTTAAATGCAATAATGAAATATTTTATATCTCACAAAAAATACCCCTTTGTTGCATTTACAACGATAAATAAAATCAATATATATATATATAAAAGATGAACTTTTCAGGAGCATAGAGCGCGCCACCTAGGATTGTCACGTCATCTTATTAATTTAGAGATAATAAAATTTAGAGTTTGAGAGATAATAAAATTTAGAGTTTGAGAGATAAGAGTTTATTCACTCTACGGCTATGACAAAACCAAAAAAATTTATCTTTTAGGGATCTATTATAACTAGGAATCTATTATAAGTACTACTATACTGTATATTCACTCTACGGCTATGATTCACATATAAAATCACAAAATAACATAAAAAAAACCTGCTTCTTGAGATTTGCCTAAACCATACGATAACATCTAACAAACTGCTGCAAATCTACTAAAGTAGCCAACATTTTCAATGACAGCTTCTTTGCATTTGTGGCCACTCAATATCTACTTTATTTTATTTTTAAACTTTTATCATAGTGATATACTGATATGTTAGTTGACAATTCCGGTCAATATGCGTTCACTTATTAGAGATTGAAACAACCATTGCAATACTAACTTTATATCAACTCTTTATAAATTTTATTAATAGATAATTAAAGATATTAAAGATAATATAAAAATAAGGATATAATGACAAATATTTTATCAATTCTTTTTCTACTACAATAATGGGTTTGGGCATGAAATTAAGAAAATGAAAAACAAATGTGTAGTTTCATAGAGGTACTCCTTTAATTAACAAGTGTAGGGGATAAGTAATTCCTTAATAAAGTAAGCGCAATTTTATGAGGCAATTTGATGAATAATTAATGATGATTTTATTAACATAAAGTAAAGGTAATTCAAAATCGATAATGTTAACAAAAAATTACAAAAAAAATATATAAAAAAAATTCAAAACTAGTATAAGTATATATAACTAGTTGATTTACTAATATCAATTTAATTACTCATACGAAAAATTGACAAATGTAGGTGATTAGTATATTATTCAGATAAAAGCATCGATCTTTGTGCCAACGCACACTTATTACTTATTAGGTATGTATTTTCTTAAACTCAAGGTATCGCTTACTTTTTATTATACTGTTTATATTTATTGAGTTGGGTTAAACTGATTGATTAATGTTATGTGTATTAAGTCTTGAACCAACTTTAAAAGTAATACTTCTAGCGATTAGCTAAAGAACGTCTAAATATTATTTCAGGTCAACAACATGAATAAACAAATATCTATTACCTCCTTTTTTTAAAGAAAAAGGCAAGAAAATGATACAATTTCAGTTGAGGAAAATACAACCCCAATTAATGAAGATATCAATCCTACGACAACACATAACCAAGAAGAAGAGCCTTTTCAAAGGAGGAGAATTGATATAGTAGATATAGATTCTTTAGAACGTGACCCAGGATTACGTCCTCCAATTTGGGATTATCCAGCTGGAAGAGTACGAAATGAAGTAAGACGTGCTTATATAAAACTAGGCCCATACCAACCCAAGTTAGATTACCCTTTTTCGGGCCAGTGAAACATCGTTGTCGATTTCAGTCTACTTGGTTTCAAAAGTTTCCCGATTGGTTGGAATACTTACCCTCAAAAGATGCAGCATTTTGTTTACCTTGTTATTTGTTTACTGAGACACCAGATGCTCGAGTAAAGGCATTTATTTTAACCGGATTTAAAAATTGAAAAAAGGTTAATGATGGAAGACATTGTGGATTCCTTGCTCGTGTGGGAGAAGGTCCATGTACAATACATCGAAGTGCTATACAATCATATAGGACTCTTCCTCAACAAAAGGCAAATATTCGTAATGTTATCAATAAACAAAGTGAAAGAAATTAAGCAAAATCGCTTGCGTCTCAAGGCTTCTATTGATGTTCTTCGCTTGTTAACTACACAAGGTTGTGCTTTAAGAGGTCATGATGAGTCGAAGGATTCACACAATCAAGGAAACTATCTTGAATTTAGAAAAACGTTGGCGATATATAATAAAGATGTTGGCAAAGCAATAAGACAAGCTCCTTATAATTCTAAGTACATTGCTCCATCGATCCAAAAAGAGATTCTCTATATTATTTCAATATGGTTCGCAAGAACATTAGACAAGAAATTGGAGATTCCAAATTTTGTATTATTGTTGATGAAGCACGAGATGAATCTAAAAGAGAGCAAATGAGACTTGTATTAAGGTTTGTTGACCGGAACGAAACAATTAGGGAGCGATTTTTTGACCTTATACGTGTTTCAG
Source organism: Beta vulgaris subsp. vulgaris (assembly GCF_026745355.1). Taxonomy (NCBI): domain Eukaryota; kingdom Viridiplantae; phylum Streptophyta; class Magnoliopsida; order Caryophyllales; family Amaranthaceae; genus Beta; species Beta vulgaris. Next base: position 41,812,747 of record NC_079209.1, on the reverse strand, counting down.
ATACATCGGCAGCAACTCTCTAAAAGGAATTGTGTTCAGTCCTTTCTCGACATGAATTAGCGATTGAAAATATTCGAGGTTAAGGATATGATGGTGCTAGTAATATGAGAGGTGAGTGGAATGGTTTGCAGGCATTATTTTTGTCTGATTGCCCGTATGTTTATTATGTTCATTGTTATGCTCATCATTTACAGCTTGCTATAGTTGCTGCATCTAGAGATGTAAGTCCAATACATCAATTTTTTTTTCTAATTTGACTTTTATTGTCAATGTCATTGCTGCATCTCCCAAACGTCTTGATGAATTGCATGCAAGTAAAGCTGTTGAAATTAAGGTTGTTATCTATTGGTGAAATAGAAAGTGGTAGAGGGACTAATCAGATGGGTACCCTGAAAAGAGCTGGAGATACACGTTGGGGTTCACATCTATACTCAATTCGTAGCTTGCTTAAAATGTTCAATGCAATAGTCTCAGTACTTGAGCATATCATGACAGATAAGTCGTGTACATATTTCCAACGTGGGGATGCTGATGGTGCTTTAAATTTATTGATTTCCTTTGATTTTGGGTTCATAGCAAATTTAATGGAAGAAATTATGAGAATTGCTGATGTTCTTTGTCAAGCTTTACAACAAAAGTCTCAAGATATTGTGAATGCTATAAAACTAGTCTCTACGAGTCAAACACTCATTCAAGAAATGAGGGAGAATGGATGGGAAAGTTTTTTTTGGTTCAGTGGGACTGTTTTGTCAACAACATGATATTCTGGTGCTTGATATGAATGCTCCTTATCTAGCTCGTAAGGGTAGAGCTCGTCATCAACACGATCGAGTTACAATGAACCATTTTTATCGAGTTGAAATATTTTTAAGTACAATTGACAAGCAATTACAAGAGCTGAACCGCAGATTTAACGATGCCTTAGAGCTCTTGACCTTGTCGTCATTGTTAGAGCCAAAGGATGGTTTTAAACAATTTGATATCAATAAGATTTGCATACTGGTAGAAAAGTATCATCCAAAAGATTTTACGGAGCAAGAGAGGTACAATCTGAAGGATCAATTGCAACATTTCATTTGTGAAGTGAAAGATGATCAAAATATGTGAAATTATTCTACTTTGGAGGAGATTTGTGAACAATTGGCAAAAACAGGAAAGTCAAATGTTTATTTTTTATTTGATAGATTAATACGTCTAATATTGACTCTTCCTGTGTCAACAACTACAACTGAAAGAGCGTTCTCAGCCATGAAAACCATGAAGACAAGACTGCATAATAAAATGGAAGATGAGTTTTTGTTGGATAGCTTAGTTATTTTTATTGAAAGGGAAATTTCTAAGAGTTTTAGCACCAAGTCAATTATTGATGATTTTAAAATTTTGAAAGATCGTCGAACATTACTTTAGTTCTTTTTTTGGGATCATGACCTTGTGATTTTAACATTTTTATATCTATTTTATGATATTTTAGTTTAATCCATATTTTTACATTGGATTTAGAAGTATATTCATATGTTTTTATAGCTCTATACTTTCACATCTGTTAATATGTTATTGTCGAAAAATCTGGCCCCTATACCAAATCTTTCAAGATCCGGCACTGTCCGACATCACCTCTGCAATAGCAATTCCCATAGCAATATCTTGATCTGTGAATGGAGTCTTTGGATGCTCATTGTCATGGGTTGCTAGAAAGGTTTCAAAAAGCCATTTAAAAGATTAAATTGTTTCATTGTATAATAAATCAGCTCCAAAAACAACTGTCTTCCTGGAATGGTTGAAACCAACAAAAACACCAAGTGGTCTATTTTCTTTGTTTGTGCCGAATGTAGTATCAAAGGCAACTACGTCTCCAAATGAAGCATAGTCAATGATCATTTTTGCATCTGCCCAAAATATGTTTGTTATTTTTTCTTCACAATCCAACTGAACTGAATATTGGAAAGAAGGATTCACCATTGTTTGCAAGTGAAAGTACCTTAACAAACTTCCAACTTCCCCATACATCACATCTTTTTGTCGTTTACTCCTTAGATAATTTTTGTGATCTCGACGGGTGTAGCCAAGATGGGATGTTCCATCCACATGTGCACCTATGAACTCATGTGTTGCTCTAGACTGAATACCGAAATCATCAGCACGTTCAATTTTCATGGCTTGTACTTCAGTTATTTTTCTTTGCGACGATAGTAAGTGAGTAGTTTCTTGCGGATGGAGTACATGATTATGTTCGGATACAAAATCATGAACTCGATATTTTCCAGCGACCTTATCAAAAGAGATACCAAGACAAAACTGACAACCAAATCTTCTTTCTGCTCTAGGATTATTTGTCAAATTATCCCGCTTGTCAAGACAACAGTAACCCTCTTTTGCACATAAACAGAAATCCAAGCATTCGCCACCGAAAAATTCCATACCAATATGAGGGATCCAATTTTCCAAGACATCTATATGAGCATATAATTTATTGTTTGCAGACGAGTATTCCATTAAAATTGAGACACACACAAGGATGATTTCAACTATCAATAACAATAATACTGACAGATAGAAGTATCCAAACAAACTATACCAGAACTAACTAAAGTAACTTATACAAACATACTATAATGTCAGATCGTATTATCAACACCAAGTATATTGTTAAATTATATACAAAAGCCAAGTATGTTCAGATTGTATTATCAATAAATGCTATGAAGTATACCAGAACTAACTAAACAAACTCTAATATAATTAAATACAAAATTAATATAAATAGAGTTCAAGGAGCAGCTCTATATGTAAGTAACTCAAGGAGAAGGCGACATTTCTGAGTTGTCTCATCGGTATGACATGCGAAGTAGCAGATTCAAAGAGGTCGTCAAAGTATACGATCAATTTTATGCTTAGTCAGAATCTAGCAATTTCTGTTATACAATCAACACAACCCCAACCTCTATATTAAAAAAGGGGAAAAAAAAACTCACATGTAAGTTACCTTCTTGATTACATAAAAACAAAACAAGAAATTTACATCCACACCATAATTAGCATTGACACAACCATTTACATTCAAAAATATAGTTAAATACAAAATTAATATAAATAGAGTTCCATTGAACTTACATTGCTCCAAAGTATATATGGATATACACCACATAATATATAATCAATCTCCTTTAATATAGTTATTAGTCTTCTGATCAGGAATTTTTTAAAAACAATTTGTGATTGATACAGTAGATTGGTAGGGAAGGAGGTTTGTGATTGCAAACTATGGCGGTAAATAAGCGTCACTAGGGCGCTAATTCACATGAATTCCAATACGTGAACGTGAAGTTTGGCTGCAAAGTAGACATTTGATGAGAAATTTAGACCACAATTAATTTTTTCTTCAAATAAAAATTATCTTATTTTGAAGAAAACGTTATCTTTTTGCTTTAAATCAAAATTATCTTATTTTGGAATACTAATAACCATATATTTAAATAAAGGGTTGAGATTACACAAATTCTACAATTTTTTTCGTCTGATATATCTGGTTTTAGCGGGTTTCTGTCCCCCTTCTTAACAATTCTCCTAATTATTGTAAATTGCAAGTTTAATGCAATCCCTAATGATCTAAGTCAGGCATATTCTATCAGCAAGAGGATACCTGTTGGTTACAATTAACTGTTGATTTTCTTCCTTCTAATTCGTATTATTGGTCTAAATTCTTTTCCTTTCGCTTTGATCATTACACATGTCACCACTCTTTCAATTTTTATGTGAAAAAAGTATTTTCTAAATTTTGAAGTATCTTTTGGAAAAAAAAGGAACATATATGTGTGTGGCTCTAAAGAGATGGCTGCTGTCCAATAGTGGGGTAACAAATACTAGTAATTGAGCCCCACTTCAATCACGTCAAACATACATTAGTGGCATTAAATACAAAACAAAGAAAGTGACAAGAAATCCAAAATTAAGATGATACATCTGGTTGTAACAATATGAAGATGTGGATGGAGTTCTAACATCTGATTGGCTGCTTATCTATCCACCTTATATCCATTTGGATATCTTCCCTAGATTTCTTTAATCCTACTTGGCACCTCTCATGTAATCTGTTTTGATCTTCCCAACCCCACAAACTAGCTCATAAAATCAGCACTCAAAACTTTACTCTTCAATAATTTACTAACACAAGCTGTTACGGGAGGAGGAGAGGCAGGGAAAAAACAGCAACAACAGCAGCAAATTTAGCGTAGTAATATGGCAGCTGCAACATCTGCTACAGCAGTAGTAAATGGATTCACCTCACCTTTCTTGTCTGGTGGCAAGAAGAGTAGTCAGTCTCTCTTTGTAGCTATCAACAACAAAGTTGGCACTGGTGCTGGTGCCGGTATTTCTACCACCAGGAGGGTGGTTGTGGCAGCAGCAGCCGCACCCAAGAAGTCTTGGATTCCTGCTGTTAAAGGAGGTGGCAACTTCGTCGACCCTGAGTGGCTTGATGGCTCGTATGTTAATCCTCTCTTGCTCTTATTTGAACTCTTATTGGCTATTGCATCCTCTTTATTGCGTTTAGATTAGTTGTGAAGTAGTCTGAAACTGATAGAATATAACACAAACCTTACGGTTCCAATCATCCGCTTAAGTTTTTGGTTGAGTTGTTCATTTGACATAGTATCAGAAACTGCAAACAAAAGATTAAATTAACACTAGTTTATTTTCACTATTGTATGATGTATATTTGATAATTCTATGTAAGATTAACGGTACTAGCTAGGAAAGAATATTCAGTTCATCTATGAGATGTACCAAACTTGTAAATTAAGTGACATTTTTTTGCTAAAAATGTAACTTATATACAGTATTAGAAACTAGGTATGCGATTATGTTTTTTTCACTAATATATTTCCATGCAAAAACATCAGACTTCCAGGAGACTTCGGGTTCGACCCACTAGGCCTAGGGAAGGATCCAGCATTTCTAAAATGGTACAGAGAGGCAGAGCTAATCCACGGGAGATGGGCGATGCTAGCAGTTGTTGGTATCTTAGTGGGGCAGGCATGGAGTGGTATCCCATGGTTTGAGGCCGGTGCAGACCCAGGAGCCTTGGCTCCATTTTCATTCGGAACATTGCTCGGGACCCAACTCTTGCTCATGGGTTGGGTAGAAAGCAAGAGATGGGTTGATTTCTTTGACCCGGATTCACAATCAGTGGAATGGGCAACCCCATGGTCAAGAACAGCTGAAAACTTTTCAAATGCAACAGGGGAACAAGGTTACCCTGGTGGCAAGTTTTTCGACCCGCTAAGCTTAGCCGGAACCATTAACAATGGTGTATATGTTCCAGACACAGAGAAGCTGGAAAGACTGAAGTTGGCTGAGATCAAACATTCTAGACTTGCTATGTTAGCTATGCTCATTTTTTACTTCGAAGCTGGGCAAGGGAAAACACCCCTTGGAGCTTTGGGTTTGTAAACAAGGATTGATTCCCTTTAGTTGAGAAATTAATCGAGTGTAATTAAGTGAAGAAATCTTAAATGAGAACATGACATTTGTTCCTTTACTTTCAATGTCCTACTTTCTAGTTTGCGTAGTATAGTGAAAATCTACCTTCATCACTAAGTCACTGACATTTGCTCAAGTTTTTTTCCTCAGCCAACCCTAATGCCTCCCTAGAAAATGAATGCTTGATAATCTGGGTGATTCCCTAATATGGTATAACATAACACATTGACAATAGTAACTTTTATTTAGTTTTGTTCTTCCATGCTAGGACATAGTTCACAGGGTACTCAACCAATATGTTTGTAGTTGCACGTTTTTCTTCGAGGTATGGACTTTAAGATTTGGGAACCATCCAGACATACAACAAGTAATATATCAATTTACCAATTTGTGTTGCAAAACACCAAGAATATAACAAAGATAAGTATCATCAAACACATAAAGTTGGACATATTGCTGATTGCCTAGTAGATCCAAGAGATATTGCTAGCTAAACAACTACTTTCTTATTTTAGCTATCATATCATCCAAACCCTCATAAAGATATAACAATTTAAATAAGATCATTTTAAAAAGTTAGATTGCAATCATACCACTTTATTTATTTAGTAAATTAGAAATTTTAATCAAAACCAGTTACTCAATTACAAAAGTAATTTTTAATCAGTACATCTACTCTTTCGCAAAAGTTACTATAAATTGGACATCCAAGAGTAATATGTGGAACAATTAATTCAAAACCAGGTAGTAACTAATAATGAACCTGCTCAATTATGAGTTTATAATGGGGGCTAGATATTGAATCACATTTGACTTTCCCCTGTGATTTGATGCAACCAAACAATTAGTGATATGATTCGATCAAAATGAAAATAGAAGCTAACAGACAATGAAGATACAGTGTCCACGCTATAGCCAAAAAAAGTTTCCTTGTTAATGTACAAGTCATTCCCAAGGTTGGCATTCACCTTACATAATAAGCTTTAACGGTTACGACCAATCTGTACAATGTACGATCCCATATGATTCATAACACCGTACCAAACACCAACTTAGGCTTTTTGGATATTGTCACCAAGATCAATGCCATTTGATGTTGGAGGGACTTGCATATCAGCAAATTATTGCGATGCTTCGCAAAGCATAACAGAGCAAATCAACATGTTGCAAAAGACCAGGCAATTTTGCATCAGCATATCAGCCTATCACCCAAGCTTCCTGTCTAACACAAGCCAACAGTAGCCTCTAACACATTAGAATGAACTGTCGATGCAGCAGTCATAGTATTAATAATAGCCTGCAAGGAGCTCAGGCAGATCACAGAAACATTACTCTTATCAGCATTGGCAATTAGTTGATTCAATAGCAAAAAGAATTAAACCACAGTAAGAGATTAAGGACGATAAGAAAAATCGCGCATATTTGCAGGATTAACTAAGATATGTGAAAGATTATACACCTCAACCCACACCACCAAACAAAAGCACACATAAAATCAAAAAAGAACATATCCCAACACCCCCAGTCATATTGCCTAAACCATTGGTTGAAGTGTGTTAATGTTTGCCAAGGCAGAAACATGTAGAAAAACTTAGACTAACAAAAGTTTTTCCCCACAGAAGATATGTGTGCTTTAAGATTAAACCCCTTGCAAAGAAAGTTTCTAGTGGCTGTTACCTTAGAACCACTAGTTCTTTGCACCATTCTAAGAAGTTGGAACTGAATTGGAATTTAGCTTCATCTGAACTTCATTTAGGCAAACTTCGAGAGCTTTGAATTCCTCAGTATCTGTAAATGAACTTGCCTGCAAAATACATACAACAATTACTTCAGTTTTATCTGGGGGGGTTTGGGGGGGGGGGGGGGGAGGGAAGATGTGTGCAAGATTGATACTCAGATGGTGGTTTTCGACAGGGTGTGTACGAGAGACTAGAGTCTAGAATCTTGCCTGCTTCACAGTGTTGCGAAGATGCATTTCAGCTGCATGGAGCTCTCTAAGACTTTCAGTTGAAGATGATATTACCATGTATATTTTACAAAGCTCTAAGGATGCATGTGCATACTTTTGAAACCGAGCAACATCTTTCCAAACTTCTGATCCCTGGGGAGACATAAAGGAAAACAGTAAGGCATTGCCAAATGGCCAATAACTTCAAACCCAATATTCGACCAACAAGGCATAAATGGAAGAAAAAGATAAATACACATTAATGGGAGATTCTTAGCTCCATACTCACTTTAATTAAAATGTCATTCTGAGAGAAATAGAATTGACAGATAAGTCTATACACATCAAAAGGTTGAACCAGTCCAAGGTTCATAATATTAATTAGGAAATATTGATGGGAATAATCCCACCTTTGATCAGTATTCTTCAAACGATCCCACCTTTGAGCAATATTCTTCAAACGATCCCACCTTTGAATTAACTTAGTATAATCCCACCTTTAACCTTATCTTCTTATATTGGTTCATTACGTGTTAGTGACTTGAAATTGCAGGTGAAAACCCTCACGTGCTAATAATCGTTAATAATATGTTTTTTTGTCTTTTTCCTCTCCCCTCTCCCTCCTGCTACTCTTTGATTTTGTATCTTCTTCCTCCTTAATGATCTTTAGTCTGTCATCTATTCTCTTCTTCTTCAATTCTTATCCAGCTTCAACTATCTTTATGACGGGAAGATTAAACCTACCATTGCTAAAACTGATCTCTCTACTTTTGTCCTCTATAACATCATCAACCTCTTCAATTCCGCTTGGGCCCGTTTCTCCTTATCTTGAACCTTTTCAATTTCTTTCTTGAAACTTGAAATCATTTTCCTCTTAAGATTCCCACCACATTCCTCCTCATTAGTAGCATCAATCAGCGGCGACGGCAGCGATATTATATTTCAGTCATGGCTGCTAACACGCCAATCTCAAACTATTCTTCTAACAAAGATGGAATTGTCAAAATGAACCTATGACTACCATTTTTTGCGAAAAACAATCTTTATAATTTTTCTCGCAACTTAAGACCTTCAAAATTTTCTTTTTTTGGGAGATACAACCTACCCTATTTTCAGGTGTTGTCCACTGGTTTCCGGCGTTGACCTACCGATTTCCAGGTTTCCATAGACCACCTTTCTATTAATACTGCAAGTGCATCGGTTTTCTCCTTTTCCCACCCTTTCCCCTCCATTTTCTCCTCAAAAGAGTTTATAATCTCGACTCATGTGTATAGCGCATGGGGGATTTATGCGTGTTAACATTGGAAACTGACGGATCAATATTGAAAAGTAGGTTAAGGTTGTTTCTTGCGTAAAAATAAAACTAAAGGAGTCAAGTTGCCACAAAAATTATAAAAGATTGCTTCTCACTGATTAATTTTTCTATTTATAATGGATTATTTAACTAGAACGGTATCAAACTTTGGCTAGTTCCCCCAAAATAATACAACATTTGGATTATTATTTTATAATACAAACTTTATACTAAAATCCCTAGAGTAGGTCAAAACCAGTTTGACATAGTTCACGAAACGGGTACTAGAACGCATATACTAGTTGGCCGAACTTCGGATCATAAGGGTTATTTTTTGGTACGACTTTGGGGGTCATGGTTCATTTTGATACATTATTTGGTGCACCGATCCATTTTCCTACTCATAATTCCTTCCTTATTAAGAAATATGAAGTGGAAAAGTCAAAAATGTTAACAAGTGAATAAATAGAATATAAACTTAAAATAAAACTCAATCACTTGATTTAGTTTTATTTTAATGGCAAGTGAATTTTGGTTGCCTAAAACAAAAAGGCAGTAAAAGTTTAAAAGAGAGAAAGAGTTGTAGTGTACACATATCTTTTGGGTTCCCTTTCCTTTCCTACCTCATATTGATTAATTGATTAGAGTTACTTTGACTTTTCCACCCCCACCCCATCAGATTAATTAAACAATGCTCCCCTTCACCCTATCTCTCTCTCTTTCTCTCTCTCAAACAAGTACCATCCCCTATCTCTTTCTTCTAGCAGCAATAGCCGTCAGTTGGCAACCGACAAGGAGTCGGTGAACTCGCATCACCACGGGCCCAAGGCAGCCTAAAGCCCCAAATTACCTTTATCCTTCCCCTTTGGTTGGCTCAATTATTAGATCAAAGGTTTTTGATATTGTAACAATTCCCCTTTCTCTATCTTGAATTGATAATGGTGACAAAAAACTATATCATTATTCTCGAAATAACTTGTGTAATAAAAGCCCTAGCATTTTGTTACAATGTATATTCTTGTTTCACACTTAATTAAGGGAATTAGGGTTTATTTTCTCAAACCCCAACTCTAAGAAATTTCCCTCAATTAAGGCCTCTTCTCTCCCCGATCATCCTATCATATACAAAAAGAGAATGACCATTTAATTTTAGTACGCTAATTTGGCATAATTGGATCGTGTACCCTCTGAACCGTGTTTGGGAATGAGGGAAAGGAAAGGCAATTAGCAGGGGGTAGGAACGAATATGTGACGCCGTAGGAACGAATATGTGACACTTGTCAAAACCGGATGCAACCTGATAACACATGTAGACCAAGACAAGTGTCACTATTCATTGGTTGGTTTTCTTAATTTTAAGTTAAATATAAAAAAACATTTTTCTTCTTTTTTATCCTTAACCTCCAACCTGACTCTTTTCCTTTTTCTCCCTCCTCCCTCACCCGTGCACACTGGAAAACCCCCCTCCCCATCTCTGCCCGCGGGAAACCACCCCCCTCCTTCACTATCTCCAAGACTCTCAATAGCTCCCCTCCCCCCTCCCTTCACTCCGTCAACAAGTCCATCCACTTTCTATATCTTTCCCACCTCTTTACTTCTCTCTCTCTCCTCATCAACTCCCCTCCCTCCTCCCACTAAACCCGATGACCTCATAATTCTTTAGCATTACTCCAAAATCCGATCCCGAATTTTAAAATCAAGCAAACGAAGCCTAGCAGTAGCCATTAACCCAGCCTTAATATCCCTACACAACTCCGTGAGCACCATCCTCTTCCCAAAATCCAAAAGCCCCAGCAACGATACACCAGTCAAATTAGCCAGCTCTGAATCATCCTTGAATGACGAATGCCATCCGGCCCAAAATCAAACATCAGACCACCACCTAGAAGTTTACAGCCCTATACTCAAAAATATGAATTCCGGACATAGTACCCCCCCCCCCCATTGATTATATCCCGAATTTCTTCCCATCAATCGGGGTTTTATGTCGGAAAAAGACTAAGTATAGGAAAAAATACAACAGAGAAAGCAACTCAAATCAAGGAAATTGTAAGAAGGTTCAATCAATTTAGTTGGGTCTTTAGGGTTTTAGAGAAGAAATTAGACCTACAGCTAAACTTTTGCTTGAATTGAAATGGTGTGATGGAAAGGGGCTCCATTTTAGGGGTGGGGTTGGTTTTTGGGGTGAGGGAGGGGAAAGGGGTGATTTCCGGGTTGGGGGTGGGACAAGGGGGTTTCTGGTGGGCAAGGGTACAAGTACAACTTACTTTCACCTACTCTAGGAATTCTAGTGTAAAGTTTGTATTATTAAATAATAATCCAAAGCTTGTACTTCCTCCATTTTGTTTTAAATTGCACCATTTCGTTTTGGCACAATAGCACTATTCACCAACCAACTTTGTTAAGACATCTCGCATCTAAAAATATAGTCAAGTGGAGTCTTCTAGATTCTTCTCAATGCAAGGATTCCAAATATCAAATTTTTCTAATTTTTACTTATATGCAATTAGAGATATTGACGTTCAAAGAATTGTCTCAGTAAACGTGAAAAAAAAAGAAATTGTGCAATTAAATAAAACAGAGGAAATATTATTTTGGAAGAACCGGCCAAAGTTTGTGTTATTCTAGTTAAACAATTCATTTATTATTTATTAAGACTTTTTTCAAAGGAGAACGCAATTAACGTCTTAAGTAATATACTGAAGTTCAAATAGATGACAGATGAACAATGTCAAGATGCAATACCTGGCAAGATCTAACTTGCTTTAACAGGGCCTCTGAGCACATTGTAAGATCTCCCTTCAATTTATGCCACCGAGCATACAAGCCCCAGATATCTCCACTTCCAACACAACGAATAACCTGCACAGGGAAAAATATAATTGTATTCAAGAACTTCCAGGCAAGTAGAGATTCAAAGCGCTCAGTCTCACATACAAAATACACACAAGACTATGAGCCTCTAAGCGTAAAGTCAAAAATTATTCATTTCATCGACACGTGTCTTGGTTGGTGAAGTGTGATAGCCGTAGAATTCGAGGAAATCACTGGAATTTTGTTTGCATAATCGAACTTTACAAATTCTGTTAAAAATCCTAAAACCCATCAAATGAGTAGGAAAATCTCAACTTTGGTGCACTAATAATTGAACAAATTCCACTTTGGTGACCCGTGCTTTACATATTCCCATTTTGGTGACCTAACCTTCAACCTATGTTCCGACTTGGTCACCTACATTAAGCACCAATTTGTAATATATTACTAATAAGTATGAAATCTTTTCCACAATGTTGTCATGATCAAGGTTAGTAAAATCACTAAATTTTAGCATTTAATCTAGAGATATTCACAAATAAGCCAACCTTTGGTCGGTCTTCTCAAAATAAGTTAGCCTTTTGATTATTTTATAATAAGTCTAACTTCTATACCCCATAATTTTGAACAAGGTGAATGTTTAGTGACCGGTTCTGTGGATCAGGGCCTGTTTTTTCTTTCTTGTATATATGCTCATATTTTTATATTTTTTGTATTTTTGCATTGTTTTAAGTAGATTCTTTGTATTTGTTTGTACTTTGCCATTTTACACTTTAATTTTCTTTTTCTCCCTCCACCCCTCTCACACTCCACCACCAGTAGACCACCACCTCCACCCCTTTCTTTCTCCTGTCTCCTCCCCACCACACCCCAACATCCCAGCCCCACCAACCCGAAGCCTAGCCCCCGACCATTAAACCCTCTCTCACTCATCCTCGAGCGAGCCCTACCCCAACCTACCCACAAAAATCCGCCTCCCACCACGACCACCATTGTTTATGCACAACTTCGTTTAAATATCAGCAACAAATCCAAAATTGACATACCCATCACATGAGGAAAACCAACGGAAATGGCGATGACGTGGATATCGAGGGGATTCTTTGGAGATGTCAGAGACCCAGCGGCAAGAAGAGAGAAAGAAAAGCGGGCGGTGGCCGCAGGGGGAGAGGTTGAATTTTTGGTGGAGTGGTGTCTTGGGGAAGGGAGAAAAGAGGAGTGATGGAGGAGGGAGAAGAGAAAGGTTTTTGTAAAAAAAGAACATTTAAATTTTAAAAATAAAATTAAAAAGTAAAACAAATTGGACCAATCAAATAGCAACACATAGACATACATAACATGTTAAAGAGGTTAACAAAAATTCATAAGTTGTTTGAAATAGATGGGTATAAAAGTTAAGACTTATTATAAAATAATCAAAAGAATGAATTATTTTTAGAAGATGGCCCAAGACTTATTCCCAACATTTTCCTATATTATATTAGAAGTTCATAAAATTGTGATATATCATAGAAAAACAATATTGTAGAACATTTATTAGTAGCAAAATACTATAAAGGTAAACACCATATAGATATTTCAAAAATTCTCCCCCCTTCAACTAGACATATATAGAAATTTTACATAGGATTAAATATATAATGAGCATGGACTAAAAGTAATAATCAAAATTAGTTAGATGAAATTAACCAACTACATAAAAGAGTGATTCTTTTTTTTAATAAATACTTACTACTTCCTTTGTTCCTATTTGTTTATCCTAGTTTTTCCAATTAGGATGTTTCAGAAAGTTCCTAGAAAGAATATTCCATTTGTCCCATATAGATTTGAACACTTGTTGGAACACATAGTCTAAGGTGATAAGTTATAATGTGGTTATCAAAAGTTATTTTATTGATAGGAACCACTGGATTATTATTTTTATTCGATTGGAGACATAGTTGGGTCTTTTTAAATTGATGGAGATAGAATGTAGGCCAAAAGGGTGTTAGATAACTCTAATATAATAATAGTGGGACCATGCAAAAAAGAGAAGTGTTCAAACTAATTTGGGGACATACAAAAAAATGTTCAGACTATTATGCAACATATGGAGTATCATCTTGTTTGGACAACAAAAATTAAGAGAAAAAGTACCAAAAAATAAGAGAAAGAGAGTCCAATAAGAGAGAAGTTCCTAAAAAAATAGAGAAGTTCCAAAAAGTAGGAGCAGGAGTGCACAAGTGCATTTACCTTGGTTTCTTCCCATATTCCATATAGGAAGAACATATAGGAATGGACAATGGAGGGAGTATTATTTTACAAATTTTGTCACTTTTCTAAAACGTAGAGACCTCATTAAAAATGATGAAATTTTGAGCCCAATTGATTATCTATTCTTTGGCATTTCTAGAATTACTTTCTGATACTTTCTCCATTCTAATATATATCAAACGCTTCTGTCAAAAAACTCTCACATAAAAGAGAAGCGTTTCATTTATTTCAGAACGGATGAAGTATATATTTTTATTTCTTATTTTATTTTTTTCAAACTTCTATATAATTTTTACATCTCCTTCATGCTTTTTCAATTGCAACATTTTATTTTATAGTCACACTTGACAAACATTGACCGTACATTTATTCATATGCAAAATTAACTATCAAGAGAGATATTATTAAATTCGCTTTAATGTATATTTTCCAAATATCAACTTTTAGTATTTTTCGCTTGTACGTAATTAACAATATGAATGGTCAAACTTTACATTGAAATACGTGAAAAAAGATATGTTGCAGTTGAAAAACAGAGGAAGTATAATTTTACAAAAAAAAATATATAGTTTCGAATATTATAATCATTAACTGAAAAGTAATGCTGTTAAATAGTCGTCAGCCCGTCACCAAGTCGAAACATATTTTAAACCTCAAATCACCTATATTGGAAATTGGAATATAAAAAAACACAGGTTACCAAAGTGAAATTTTGCCAAACCTCGAGGCACCAAAGTTATCCTAAATAAATTACTCAAAAAAATTTCTAACATTAGGAAACTTTGACAAAACTACCCTTTTTAACACTGATTTATGAAGAGATAACATTTCCAAAAAAAAAAAAAAAAGACGCCAAAAAACTACCCACTTTGATGCAACTTGTTGCCCGACACTACCTTGAACTGATTCGGCTAAATAAAATCAACAACTGGCATTGACTTGTGCGTCTAGGTCAGTCATGTGACTTCATTCGCCCACCCCCGCCCTCCACTTCACAAAGGTATTCCTCTTTCAACAATCTGAAGTGGAACCCGGTCTGGTAAGTAAGGACTTTGCTCTCAGTAGAAGTAAAAAAGCCTTCAACAAGACCATCCGCTATTGAATCAGCTGCTATAGACTTAGCTAAAGAATGTCTTGCACGAGATTCAATGTTATGTGCTTGATTGCGATTTTATCACAGACTTGATCACAGGATTACAAAAACTCATTCTCTCGCTTAAACCTGAACTTTTTTCCGATAGCAAATAAAAAAAAATGAAAGAAAGTAAGAAAAGAAAGATAGAAGGGATTTTCTCTAGTAAGACCTAGGGGAAGAAAGCCTATCAGTCCTGTCACCATCCCAATGGCTGTTATGTTTAACAGCTAATAGGATATGCTTATATACTACCTCCACAATTTTGAGTTGTGAAGTTCGCTATCTTGGATGTTTTCAAATAGTTGCAAGTACCTTTTTTGGCATATCGATTCTCTTTGTCTCTCTCCACATTACATGGGTATCTTTCCATCTCTCTCTACCACTCTCCTATTACATGGGTCACATAATATATAGGAGTCACCCCTATGTTACAACTAAAAACCAGAGAAAGTAGGTCAAAATTTTGGGCATTTAGGAAAGAACGTACTAACAATATAAGTGTAGGTAGAAAAGCGTAGATAAACACCTTAGAGGATAGAATATTCGATGGAAGGTTGGAGTATGGAAAGTAGGTAGTTGAGATTATGAGCATTTTAGAGAAAACATAAGGAGGCCAAAGGTGACTTAAATGGAAGGAGAGGAAACTAACATGAAGAAAATGGCTTCAACATGAGCATATAACATTATAATCAATGGAGGAAGAGGATCATTGCTTACAACCACATGAGATAATTTTTTCAGCCGTATTGAATTTCCAGATTAAGGCTTTGCCATTGCTATTGTTGTTACTATACACTCAGATGTGAAAAGAAAGCCAAAAACACAAAAAATAACCCTATGTCAGAGAACCTACGAAATGGGTCAGCGTTGCACAATTTTTAATCTTATTTTAGTTCAATCACATCCTCATACCTGCTGGAGAACTTTCCCTAATAACTCCATCAAGCATTGCGTGTCAGAGAACCTACTCAATTATAGTTGTATTTATGCATATTTATATAAGGTTTCTGTTGTGGAGTTAGAATGGGAAGTAACAACAACATCCTCATACCTGCTGGAGAACTTTCCCTAATAACTCCATCAAGCATTGCGTTTCTCGTGACTCTGCCAACTGACAGCCTGAAACTGTATGATTGGCACAATCTTCATCACTTGTATTTGCAGAATATGGAGAATTATATCGTTTTTCCATTTCTTGCACAATTCTCTCTAGCAAATCTCCATCATATCTTTTGTTACCAGTGAGATCCAACACCATCTGTACCGCTTCCAGTGCCTGCAAGACCATGTATGAATCTTTTTTATGATATTTTAAATAACACTGAAGGTGTTGCATAGTAGAGCATTATGTTGGGAAAACATTCACAAGTAAAACAAAAAAAATTATTGTTGGTCAAATACCAACTAAAATACCAATTTGCATGTACAAGTGTCTTGTTTCTCTCTGACAATAAGGAAAGGAGTACAGGAGCACATGAGTGTGGGTTAATTGAGAATGTACTTACTGAATTTGATCTTTTTCTAACCTGGCATAGGTGGAGCCAGATATAACACAAGTATATAACCCACAGGCATACATGAAAAAGAGATACCATAGGCCATGCCATAATTGATTCAAGAACTGGCTGGTGTTAGTTCAGTTATTTGCTGAGCACTTTGGTTCAACCATTACCAATTCTCTAACATAAGACACTAGAAGAGGCTGGAAGGCTGACATTCTTTCATACAGTGGATTTGCTTTGGAAGCAAGTACTTTAAGGTACAACTTGTAAAATCTAACAACACAGCAACTGTATCATCCACAGTTCCGTATCATCATTACTTTATGTAACAAAAGCAAGAGAAAGAATGACCACTAAGAAAACAAACCTGAGTAAAATTGCCAACATCAGCTGCAACTTGACCGTAGTTCTCCCACATTTGCCAGCTATTTCTTCTGCCAAGCAATAAAATGTCAACAAAAAAACCACAGACAGCAGCAGCTATATATTCAGGGTAATTTTGCCTCAAAAAGAAAATAAAAATATTCAGGGTAATT
Source organism: Beta vulgaris subsp. vulgaris (assembly GCF_026745355.1). Taxonomy (NCBI): domain Eukaryota; kingdom Viridiplantae; phylum Streptophyta; class Magnoliopsida; order Caryophyllales; family Amaranthaceae; genus Beta; species Beta vulgaris. Next base: position 41,795,787 of record NC_079209.1, on the reverse strand, counting down.
TAGATAAAGCAGACAAACTTGATCTTCAGTGCTTCCTTGAATGCAATGAAAGCCTCCTTGCTTTTTTTTCTTATCATATGTCTGTAAAAACACAAGGTCCATCACAGCAATGTCAACAAACAACAGTTAATTTACTAGAAAGCACAATACACAAGTAATACCCGAGTTAGAGGAAGAGTTGTATTAGTAAAATGTATTGATTAATAAAGAAACAGCGAATTGTAGATAGGAGAATAGGCTGAATAGCAGAGGCACAAGGCCGATAAAAGTTGCTAAGGATCAATAAAAAGCAAACTCTCAACCAGTGAAACCAAGAACGCGGGACGTACGGCCGAATCGCGTCCTGAGTCGTTCGTACCGAATCGCGGAACGAACGCGACCTAAATCGCTGCGGTTCGCGTCTCAGTACGGTGGTCATGGCGTTTCCTTTTTCTTCTTCAAGTGTTCGTAATTTTGAATGTGCTTAATTTTGATTTTTGTTATGTTTTTCGAATTTTCAGATTCAAGTTGAAGGTATCACCGTATTATACGAATGATGATGGAAAGCTGAAAGGTTGAAGATGATGCACAGTGTAATATGAGACAAAAGTACAAACACAACTTGAGAAGCTTTATTGGGGGCCCATCATTTATTTTTTACTGTTTATCTTTCATTTTTTTTTTTTTTTTTTTTTTGAAAAGGTGTGTGGTTGCATTGGGAACTAGCAAGGTTGCAAGTTGCAACTAATATTGAATTTTTTAGCAGTATTAGTTTTACGAGTTAGTAATCATTGGGAACTAGCTATGGAGGTTTTTCTTGTTTTTTCTTTTATGTAATCACATTTTGAGAAATGGATTAATGGTAATTAATATTTTAATTTTAAATACATTTTTAGTTCTGTTTTTTCAGATTTTTTAAAAAATAAATATATATTAAACTAAACACCAAACGTTCCCGATTCACTCAAGGTAGCGTTTCCCGTTTCCGTTTCCGTTTCCGTCCCGCGTTTCGTATCGAATTTCGTTCCTTGTATCACTGCTCTCAACAGCGAGAACTCCTTGGAAATAGCAGTGACCACCCAAGTTAGGAAACAAGTATAAAGTAGCACTAGCAACTTCACTAAGCCAGAACTTCCAAAAAATAAAGCTACATAGTATGTTTCAAGCAGTGATACAAGGAACGAAATTCGATACGAAACGCGGGACGGAAACGGAAACGGGAAACGCTACCTTGAGTGAATCGGGAACGTTTGGTGTTTAGTTTAATATATATTTATTTTTAAAAAAATCTGAAAAAACAGAACTAAAAATGTATTTAAAATTAAAATATTAATTACCATTAATCCATTTCTCAAAATATGATTACATAAAAGATTAAACAAGAAAAACCTCCATAGCTAGTTCCCAATGATTACTAACTCGTAAAACTAATACTGCTAAAAAATTCAATATTAGTTGCAACTTGCAACCTTGCTAGTTCCCAATGCAACCACACACCTTTTCAAAAAAAGAAAAAAAAAATGAAAGATAAACAGTAAAAAATAAATGATGGGCCCCCAATAAAGCTTCTCAAGTTGTGTTTGTACTTTTGTCTCATATTACACTGTGCATCATCTTCAACCTTTCAGTTTTCCATCATCATTCGTATAATACGGTGATACCTTCAACTTGAATCTGAAAATTGAAAAACATAACAAAAATCAAAATTAAGCACATTCAAAATTATGAACACTTGAAGAAGAAAAAGGAAACGCCGTGACCACCGTACTAAGACGCGAACCGCGGCGATTTGGGTCGCGTTCGTTCCGCGATTCGGTACGAACGACTCAGGACGCGATTCGGCTGTACGTCCCGCGTTCCTGGTTTCACTGGTTGAGAGTTTGCTTTTACGCTAATGGAAACTAACCACATCTAACCTAACCAAGAAAATTACAATTTTCTTATTCTTCTGAAACGATCCGGGGAAAAAAATCGGATTGGATGGCAACAAATCTCCTTAATATAAAAATAAAAAAATAACCTTGTTGGCTACTACTACTACTAACTACTAGTACTACTACCACTACTACTAATAATTCCTCTCAAGTAAAAAAAATATCATCAAAGTGCAATATAATTATATTAGTCAGCACTCCCTCCGTCCCCGAACCTTTTCTTAATCCTTTTGGGTACAATTATTAAGAAAAAACTATTTGGTGGGCCTTTGTTGAGAAAAGTATAAATGAAATATTATGCAAAGTTAATGGTAAAAAGAGATTGAAATGATACAAGTAATGAGGAGAAAAGGTAGCACTACTTTAATTCTTGGATCCAGGTCAACGAAAAAAGAGTCAGCAATGTAATTTGGAAAATAAGGAAAAGGCTTTGGGGCAAAGGAGGGAATACCATATTTTATTTGAATTGGTTTTATTATATAACTAAAATTTTCCTCTTTGTATATTCCTCTCTCAAGACTTTCCTCTTTCTTCTTATTAGATATGATATGAGATCTGCCAATAACAATGAGTTCTAAGATCACGTCACAATCTGATGGTACTACAGAAAGATGACATGACAATTTGATAGAGCTACAAAAAAACAAGCTGGAAAGGAGGCAGCAAACAAGGAAAAAAAAACACATCCGTGAAGCATATTAAACAAAAAGGTGCTAGAATATAACAATATAAATGAGCACATACAGACAAGCGATATTGTTCCAAGCCTCTCCATTATCAGGATCAAGTTGAACCGCACGAGTAAAACCATCAAGTGCCTTGCTGACATCCCTTGCCTGCATTTGTGGCAGGACTTAGTTAGACCTAGATAAATTGCAGAAAATTATGCAACTCAAAAATGAGCTTCATGCCACGCAGTCAAAGTCAACAGATGAAGGACAATTCATTTTCCAGCAAAAAGCCTAACACAATCATATACTTAGAAGCATATACAAATTATTATTACCTTCAATGCAGCAGCTCCAAGGGCAAACCAACCATCTGGATAAAGTGAATTTAATGCCATGGCAGACTCCCTACATGAAAATGAACGTACTTACAGTAAAGAGAAGTGACAAACCCAGGCTGGGTAGAGATAGATCAGTAATTATAACAGTAAATTACATACCATAAAACTTTAGAGCTCTCATAATCTCCCCTGTTGTAAGCACTGCGAGCAAGACATCTCTGTTGAAAATAAACGAAGAACTCTCAGCAACAGCAAAAATCTAGCTGATGGGAATGTTCACCAACATCAACGGTGACCATGTAGTATATTACAAAGATTTACTATAATCCCCTTCCCACCCCACCCCCACCCCCACTCTCCAATAAACCAAAGTAAGGAAAATAGATGCCAGTGGATGGAAATATGCAGAGAAAGCACCTTAGCTCTTGCAGACCTATCATTAGAAACCTCTAGAGCTCTCTCATAGCAGGAATCATCATTTGTAACATCACCCAATGAGCACCTTCCAAGGACAAAGGAGTAAGACACAATTGTCAATCAGAACACATGGCAATTCATAATTTAGAAATCCAACTAACTCAAAGTCCACATAATTGACATAACGCCAGAAAAATATTTTCAAATGCTGCAATTAAAGATGCAAAGGCATGGACAACAAGCTACAGTCATCACAAACTCAAACCAAAACTTCCTTTTCGAGGAACAAGCATGTGAGATTAATGCACAACCACGGAGTAAGGACCAGAAGATCCTGAGTCTATGTAACATCTAATAAAAAAACTCCATGTTCCCAAAGAAAATCCTTCACCGAGTTCAAACCAATATATCAGTGCTTAACATGCTTTATTACAGACTTACAGCCAAGTCCCAAGCATGGACATCATCCAAGTTCAATTCAAAGATGTAGCACCATTACTACCATAACAAACTTGATACAAACATCACACAAATTTGACAATAAAAAATACATAATTTTGAAATAATATATGAAGCAATATGGTTAAGGCAGAAGCTCTAGTTCTCTCTTAAAATATTCTGATGCAAAGTTTTCCATGCTCCACTAATTATGAGAACTTAAGTTGTGGGTTTTTTAGAGGAAAGCATTTTTAATTAAAATATATTTCAATGGGAATCAGGCTTCAAATTTCATTTTCCTCTGCTTGGTTCTTTGATGTAAAGTTAAAGCGAAGAGGAGATGACAAAAAGGGGAGGGGTGTCGGGAGGAGCAAAAGAGCACGGAAGAAGCCTCATTTCATCCTTACAAAAGAAAAATGTTTCACCCCAATGACCCCATGAAAAAAAAATTCACCACCTTACATAAGAAAGGAGGAAATAGGAAAACCACTTATAGTCAAAAATGATATTCTCCCAACCAAATACAACCTTAAGGCTACATCCTAATTTATTAGTAGTTTTTTATATTCTCCTAAAACTATGAATGGCTTGAACCAAAGAAGCTATTTGTACCTCTCATTATTAACCATTGCTAACAAGCCAGTTTAAACCAGATTGGCATAATTACATTGATTCTTGGAACAATTCTTACTTCAAAGGTTTTGTAAATACATCTTGTCTACGGTGCCATTGAAAAAACACCATCTACCACCTTTTGCGCGAAATGTCAAGGCAATATTGTTCTTAAAAGAAGCTAACTTCAACCATAGTAAAGAAGATTCTTCGAAGATGCTATTGTTGATTTGCTACTGTAGTAAATTTTAGTCAATGCATCTTATGGGAGATATATCTCTTCTTGTGTACTAGAAAGTCAAATTGCCTTTCTATGCACATGGTGTTGCAAAATTCAACAAATTTTGAAGATAACGTTACAAGATTGGTTTTTATGGGACCATGAAATATGTACACATGGATAAACGTGAGATGAAAGCCTGAACCATGATGTCGAAGAAAGAGCTTATCCATGACATATACCTGTTTGAGAAAAAGATGGGTTTGCCATTTATGGTCAGATTGAAAAGCGAAATAATCTTACCCACCGCTCTATAAAATTACAAATGTTGCATAAAGAGAGAATAGAGGGGGGAAACCAAGGTACTTCAAACTATCATAACCATTAAAAAGGGACACAGCAGAGACAGAAACACAATTTTCAGAGCGCACCAATAATAGTTCCTCCATAATAGAGGTTCAACATTAAGCATCATCATTAAGCTACACCAAACCATTAAAAGTAAAAGGCAAGATGGGACACATACCATAACTTGGGATCAGAAGGTGTTTCCAGCAACCTTGCTTTGATCAGTTCAACTGCCGCTGATTTCTTCTCTAATAGGCTGTTGTGTAATTTTTGCATCATATTACTCAATTGGATTTAATAGATTAGGTCAATAATAAAAAAAAATAATAGATGATAAAAGGGAATTATCTTCAGTATACCAATAGCAATATATCAAATTATCCCAGAGTTCTAGATCTTCAAAAATTTTGAGTGCCTCCCCTATCAAACCACGACTGATGAGAAGCTCACCATACTCCCTACAGAAACAGATAATAAAGAAGAGATATAGAAATTGTAAAAAGGTGGAATCTTATATAAAGTAAATAGACGGATAAAAAGACTTATTACATGCTAAAAGAAGAGTGACGAAAATTGAGCATGAGAATTTTCAAAAGAAACAACAAAGTCCAAACATAATTTCATAATCAAGAAAGAAGTTTATGTTTCATCCCCTCGAAAAAAAATATAATTTGATTACTATTGCACAAGGAAAGGAAGTACTTTCTCAGAAGAGGTATGGCTGGGATATGAACTGCAAAAAAGGAACGAACCCTCTCCAGTACTTGGGGTGATGGCTCATAAAGATCTTGAACCTGTAATGATGTGCATATAGAAGGAAAAGAAATGGCAAGATCAGTAAAGAAAGAGACCCAAACCAGGGTCAATGCTCTCAAGCAGAGACTGACATATCTGTCATAGCAAAACACTTTAATTACTAATCACTTGCAAAATTAGAAAGGCAAGTATAACAGCCAACCACAAGTACTATTTTCTGGAAAAAAAAACAATTAGTGGTAAAATACGAGCATATTACCAATTTGTCCATCATAAGCAAAGCACGTTCCACAGTACGACTACGAGTGGACTCCCACCTAATGCGCAAGATGTTGCAGGAACATTTGATCTGAAGAGGGAATAGGCATATAATATAGATATAGCTGTAGATATAAGTGCAGCTATTAAACTTTGAACAGAAACTTACAATAAAAGCAGAGGTAGTCTGTCACAAATCCTTGAAAACCCCTCATGTTTTTTTATTTTTATACTACCATCTTAATACTTCCTTTGTTTTCTTTTAGTTGCAACACTTTCTTACTTTGCGTGTTGAATGCCAACATAGCTTTTTAGCTTGTATTTTCGTTTTGTTCCTCATCAAAAAGGAAACTTTATCATTTGTCCCTATCTATCTTCATTACATAAGTCTCCTAACCCCCATCCCTCCCCCTTATTACCACCAAATAACCACATAAAGCATAAAAGTATTTGAAATGATGTCAATTTCAAAATAAGTATGAGATTATGATTAAGATTAATTAAATGTTCTTGTTACATATTATTCGTTGCTTATCAAATCAATATAAACTCACTAGTCAATTTGAAAAACTGATGGAACATTAATTTTAAGCTTTGACCAATCATGCAATAAAAAATCTCTCTTAAATTAGTGCACAATACTGCACATCATATTAAATTTTTTGAAGAATAGCATGAGTATTTCCAGAAACATGTTTTCTGAGATAAAGAAATAAAAGCAAAAGATCTGCTTCCAGATGTTATATGTTAAACATGCCTAACCACTTATAGTGAAGAGGAGTAAACTGATACATAATTTGAAAAATAAGAAAACTGATAACAATTTGGACAAAAAAATGAATAAGAAAATATCACTTCAATTTTGGATTATAGAATTGAGTTTATCGACATAGCTACATTTAGATATTTCAACCACTTATATTGAAGAGAGGAATCAAATGTCTAATGGGAATATCAACCACTATATTAGCATCAGTGTACAAAGATGCAAGTCCAAACCCCCTATGCACCAACACAAGAGCCTCTTAAAAAGTATTGGGCAATGTTAAATTGTTAATGCTAACGAGATTATACCCTATTGTGTACAGACAATTGGAAATACTTGAAAAAAAGGCTTTTTCTAGGGAAGCAATTGCTCTTTATTCCACGTATTATGGGGGTTGTTTCTCTAAGGAAGTAACTGCTCTTTAGTTCCACGTATTATGGGGGGTCTTTCTTAGGGCATTGCTTCATCACTTGTTTTTAGGTTTTTTGTGAATTATCTTTGGACTAGTATGAGGGAGTTAGCACGAGTGTGCGCACTAGTGTAGGAAAGACTGAAGAGTTCCCCATTACGACTGGAGTGCATCAAGGTTCTGCACTTAGCCCGTTTCTTTTTGCTATAGTCAAGGACGGATTAATGAGGTCAATTCAAAATGATATACCTAGGTGTATGATGTTTGCAGATATATTGTGTTGATTGATGAAACAAAGGAGTGGAAAGTAAGTTGGAATCATGGAGACAAACTTTGAAATCTCGAGGCTTTAGGCCGAGTAGAAACAAGAAGGAATATTTCCAGTGTAAGTTTAGTGGGTCCGAAACAGAGAGGCGGGGGTGAGTACCTTAGACGGGAAGGTTTTGAATTCTTCCGTTATTTAGGATCTATTATCCAAAAGGATGGGGAATCGGATGGTGATGTGGCTCACAGAATCAAAGCAGGTGGTTGAAGTGGAAGAATGACACAGGGTTCCTATATGATCCAAGCATGCTGCAAAGATTGAAGGGAAAATTCTACCTCACAGCAATTAGAGTGACATTGTTGTACGGACTTAAATCATTCCATATCCCAGACAAGTTTTAGCGATCCTCCCAAACATGAAAGCACAATCCATATTCAAATACAAAAGCCTTAATTATGTGTTGTTCTTATCTAGATCATCATTGATCTAATTCATCTCATTTAGAAAAAAGCAAAAAACAAAAACAAATAAAGCTCTAAACCCCTTAGAAGCTCTGTCCAACTTACAGTGAAGTATGATGACAACTGAGAATCAATAGCCTCTATATATGGGGCCATCTCCCATCCTGAAGAAGAGATATTCACTTAGTAAAAAGGTTAGGAAAAAGAAAACATTATGCATACAACCAATATCAACATTTACATTTACATAACAAAGCTAGATAATAAGAGAACTACTATCTCATAAACATGAAGAGAAACAATGCAATTGATAAATAAGGCACAAACTACACGTCAGACCTTTTCATGGCTGATTTTATTTACCGCCCATATTTACTAAACACCGCCTATATTTTATAAGTATTATGTATTTAATTTTTTACTTTATTTCCCTCAAAAATAATTTTTTTTGCATAAACCGAAAGGTTTCGGTTCCACCGACCTTTTCTTTCGGTTCCACCATGGTGGAAGGAAAAAAAAAAAACGGATGGTGCCACCATGGTAGAACCGAAATTCTTTTTCATTTCCACCGTGGTGGAACTTTTGGCAGCAAAAGGAGTGAGGAAGGAAGAAGGCAGGAGGAAGGAGGTAGAAGAAGAAGATCCGGCAAAGTGAGGTGGCGGCAGTGGCAGCGAAGAAGAAGATCTGGGTATTTTTTTACTGGGGTTTGTTGCTACTTTGGTTTTATACAGTAGCTTAATTATATTTTCTTACAGATTGTAAATTAATTCAGAGAGTTCAATTTTCTGGGAAAAGAGTTGAATTAATTAGGAAGTGGGAAGAAATCTCCCGTTTAAGGAACTGGGTTTTTAATGGTGGAATTGAGAGAGTAAAATGGGGGTGACCGGGTGAATAATCTAAAGGTGCCGTAAATTTGCAAAAAGAATGAGTAGATAAAAAGGGAAGTTGAGGAACTTTCGGTGAATAAGAAGATCTGGCAGGAGGAAGGGGGAGGAACAAGAAGGGAGGAGGAAGTAGAAGAAGAAGAGAGGAGGGATCTGCTGCAGTGACGGCAGTGGTGGTGGTGGTGCCGGTGGTGGTGGTAGGTTAGATGAAGAGGAAGGAGAGGGAGAAAGAAGGAAAAAGAACACCGTATAAATATGGGAGGTGCAAGTGAATACGAGCGGATAATAGCGTGGTTGCTTTCATTTACCCACCTAAAATAATTAAGTTACAGCACCCGTTTCAATCTAGATGACAGCCACAATTTCTACCATCACCAATCCCATAGGCTGCCTGCTGCCAGTACATTGTTGCTACCGTAGTAAGGTAGCAACAAAAGTTACAATCAACAGGGAAAGGGGGAAGGGACACTAATAATAAATGCCAAAATACCTAGACAACCCACAGTTCTCATTTCCCAGGCTGCTAGCAATAGGAAATAGTGCCCTCTGTATAACTTCACAATATCCAATACTAACAAACCCTAGCTCAAAAAGTGAAAGTAAGAAGAAAAGAATGGTGATTAGTGGAGCTATTGACGATGCATCATGCTTAAATCAAACAGAAATTCATCTAATTTGACAATTGGTTTTATGAATATTTCAAGAACTGAAAAGACTATGGACAGTTAGCTAGTGGAGGCAAACAAAATATATAATGGAGTTCAACAAAAGCTAGGCAATGAACTCATACTTAAAATTAGAGAGATCAACTGGGTCCAAATATTCTAGTGCAGCAAATAATAGTGACATCGATACTATTCATCCTAATCTTGACATCATTGCAAAATAACGACATGCAGTTATCGGTTTGTTTAATTGCTTTAATAATCTCACATTAAAGGTTGTAACAACAAGGAGAGAGTGAATCAATTTTCGTGTTAACAAAAAATTTTACTTTCGTTATTTTTGGTTGGTAAGGAGAATTTCCTACCAAACCAGCAAGCAACCCGGCAAAATTCAGAGGCAAAGCCCCTTGGGAGTGGGAAACGTGAAAGTTAAAGTGGAGCAACTAAAAAGACGAAGGAAATCTTAAATAAGAAACAAAGTGCACAATAACGCAAGAGTCCTCCAAACCTAAATGCATTATTAATAACATAGATGATACTATGAAACATCACAGATTAACATTTCAGGAGCATCCAAATTTCATTTTAATACTTGTATTAATCTTGAGGATCTACCATTTCAGACACCATAATTTGTCACACAATTGCTATCAATAATAAAAGTTAACATGTAACCTTTATATAATCAGATATATGCTAGGTCATACCGGGAAAACATGCATCATGTGACTTTCCAAAAAAATCCTAATTTTATGTTTAAAAATAGAAGGGAAAGAGGCTAGCAGCTAGCTTCTTCAGTTCTTCATATCACACCAGCTTCTAGGAAGTTTTCCTTGAATGACAAAGCATAAATGGGTTCAGGAAGATTTGGGTACTAAGTCCATTACCAATGGTATCCTTGCTCTTCAATGTATTAATTTGCACATTTTAACTAACTTTGTGCACAGCTCCTGCTGAAGAGGTCTAACACAATTTGTAATGTAATTCAGTGAAAGCTTACTTTGAAACTCGTCTGACCGAGTACTTTTTTCTATTAAAAGGCATTGTGCGAGTACAACTGCCTGCTGAATTGCTGTCAAAATTCCATTGCCACCACTCGTGCCATTGCCACCATTGTCAGCAATTTTTGGAGCCATCATCACATCAGAAGCCTCTCTGATATGTTGCTGATTTTGATGTGAATCTAAGTCGTTCGAAGCATGTCTTTCATGAGAAGCACTTGCTAAAGGGGAGCTACTGGTACTACGATAAGAGCTTCCACTCGCAACAAGAACCATCTGTGGCACTGGCTCCACCTACATGCAGCCCATTATAATGATATTAGATACAGTTCTATAAGTAATCAAAAGACTAGAACTCATCAGAACTTTACTTGGTGGACTGTCCGGAAACCAATAGCACCGGTCACAGAGAGCTCAAGCCCCACAGACGCTGTTGCCGCTTCAAAATAATGCCTGAAAACACCATAACTATGGAGTAAGAAAAACAGATAAGATGTACATGTAGAGGAGAGAGGAGGAATTCCTTCAAAATTCATAGCCATCCCTAAAGTTAGCTTCATTTCCTGGGTAGACGTGAAAAGCAAATCCAACAGATGGCCCATTCAAAAAGGATATAGCTAGAAAGTATCGTTGTGGAGAAATCAACAAATAAAAATTATATCAAAGACTGGCTAATTGCAGACAACAAAGACATCACAACACTGTATTTCGGCCCTGCATGCAGACATTTGGAGAAGGGGGGAGCACATTCGTGGAACTTGATTTACTTTACTATTGAGCACACCTCGTGAATAAAAAGCAATTCTTGACAAAGTAATTTCAATTACATCCCCTTTGACATTGATTACATCTATACATTTATCACCTAAAAGAGAGAAAGTAGCAAATTCTTGCATACAGCATTACATTCTATCAGCAATTATTGTGAGACAAGGTTAAAATTTTTATTTTAAGAGAAGACTTGTTACTTCTATTTTAAGGATATCTTTTGATGCCTCACAATAAATTCATGTGAGAACCATTTCACCTCAGACTTGCTAAGGAAGCATGGCAAATAGATTCGAGAAACCTCACTCTCATCACCTTATCTAGTAGTTGATTTGAGGTTCAACTTTTGTTTATTATGTCTTGATTAACATTGGTATCCAAGATTTATTTAGCTACTTTTGGACGACAACTTATTGACTCTGATTCGTTGGAGAATTCCAATATACTTGCAGTGTGATATGTTACTTAAAGTTTCGGACTTTGGTACATGTCCAAGTGTCAATCTCTACTATTTTATGAGCCTTCATAACTTTGGCAGAAAATGAAGTGTCCAAGTGTCCATACCCATTTCTGATGATCCAACACAAGTACTTGAGGTAAATGAAGAGCATGAGTAACATGGTTGTGAGTAAAGATCTTATACATTGTGATTTAGCCAACTTAGTAGGAAGAAGTTGTGGACCGGTAGAAAAAAACATTGTTGGCAAACTCCTTAAGAATAGCAGTGGGTAAGCCAAGTAAGTAAGTAACACACCACATTGTTAATCCTCTATTGCTCAATTATAATTCCTGACTCGATTCACCGGCTCATTGACGGACACCTTTAGTAGGATATAATCTAGGTAAAAGCAACATATGGAAGGCGAAAGATGATACCTTGCAGGGTCAACACGTCCAAAAGCATGTTCAACTAATCCAGCTTCTAGTTGCAACATTGAGACAATAGTTAAAGCCTCTTCTTCTTCTAACGACACACCCCAATAACTTGTTACTTTTTCCACATTGCCAAAACAATTCAAACTTTCACCCATGAAAACTTGCAGCAAATCAAGTAGTGAAGAACAACGTTCATCCAAAATGTGTTGTTGTAGAAACATAAGTCTAGCGAGCCACCAAGTGCTAGTTCCAAGTCCAGCTCTACATTCAACTTTTTGACTGAATAATAAATCTCTAGTCTTCATGAGCAAAATCTTAGCAAACATCATATACTGCAGGAATTACAGGACACCAATTGAAAGATTAAAAGGTAACTTATATGCAGGCCAATCCTGTGCAAACAGACCAATAGCACAAGGCCCAAAATGTTGGAGGGCCTCAATCTAGAAACTGTAAAATATATTTGGAAAAAATATGAAACTTGATTCGGCAAACCTTGACTCATTGGTACTTCAGGCTAAAAAGGAATTGTTATGCACTAACATTTAGAGATCGAAGACAATCAAATACTTTCACCCTTATATTTTCTTTGTGCCAACTACCAACTTACCTTATTATCCGCCCCCCCCCCATTTAAAGTACTATAATCTTCCATTACTATTGTTGTGAACGAGTTACCTTTTCAAAGTCTAATAAATAAAATTATCTTGGTTAATTTTTCCCCCTTTTTCCACTTTTTTAGACCGGTAAGAAGAATAACATCTGGAATGCCCTCGCACAGGGTCCAGAAGCCCAAGCACTTGGAAGGAGGAAGAGTGTGAAGGGGAATCCTCCTCCAAGTGCCCCTCACTTGGTGGGATTCGAACCCCTGAGGTCATGAGGTAGAATCCCCACCAAGTGAGCCAAGCCAAGCTTGGTAAAACTGTTATCTTTTCCCTTTTCCAACTAATACATTAACATAATATCTATTAACAATTGTAAAAGCATAATGATTAACCGCCATTAATAACGATATGTTTATTGGAAGGATTTGCCTAACCTTAGAAATAACCACTCACAAGATTAGTCGTTACAAATGACCTTAAAAAATTATCTTCTAACTTTATATATTATATCTTTCAGACCCCATTCTTTTGGACTGAGATAAACTGAATTGAACTGAATTGAAGTGAAATTAACTCGACTGAGAGAAACCGAATTGCATAGAAAACTGAAGTGAACTGAACTGAAAATTAGTCCAAAAGAACAAGGTCGTACTCTTACCCCTCTCTCATGTTCCAACATTGTCTACCAATATGCATATAAAGAAAATATAAACATCATATAGTATCAATTTTTGGGTGCTTCATTAAAATAAGAAACAAAATATAAATTGTAATGTCATTTGTGTTATAGAGTATACTTTTGTATATTAACATTATGAAATTTTATTTTACAGGGCTAAATATATATTTAGCACAGGGCCCCAAAATTTTTTAAGTCTGCCATGCTTACGTGACATGTAAAACTATGCAAAATTGAAATGCATATGCTTATTGGGAAACGAAATGTTTGTTAGCTAAAACAAAAAGGGTAGAAAGCCGAAGTGCGAGAAGTCTTCAAAAAATAGAGACCTAGTTACGTAAACATATTTAGGAAGCGCTAGAAGGATAGGTCAATGTAAGACCAAAAGAAAGTTCTACCAGCCTAAATAGGCCATATATGACCAAGAGTCGCTTTTAAGGAATTGAGTTAACATAACAAATTATTCACTTTCTAAAGTTTACATCTCCATCATGCCACATGGTAGTCTTTCCTTGGTATTCTTGTTCAAGGGAAATGTTAGGTTATAATAAGAAAGTTCAAAGTTCGGCTTACTAAATTTATAATTCCCTTCCTATCATAGAAAAAAAGGTGGCCTAATATGTGGGATAGCACAAAATAGAAAGGTATGCCTAATATATGGACAGAGGGAGTATATTACACAATAATATTTGTTTAGAAGCATTAATCTAGACAGTTTCGTTTCCCCTCTACAACCATAAATCCCACAAGATATATTTAAGTACTGCAGTGTCATTAATGTTGTATTCATCCATTATCCTAAACAAATGCCTTTATTTGTTCAAGGACTCAAAGGCTGAGGATATGGACTTCTAAATTAGTGTTTGTTGAAGAAGTCCAATAAATCGCCATCTGCATGGAAAACTCTTGTAAAAGTAGAACCCAACAATTGAAACACACTAGATAAAATCCTTAAAACATATAGTAAATTACCCCCACCCCCTATAAACATATGGATTTTCATTCACAGTTTGGCCAGAATATACCATATCGAGAAAGTATCACTTGTATCGCTTAAAAAGACTGCCCACAATCATTGAATAGTTACAAGATATGATGCAACACCACAGGGATACTCTAGGAAAATGAGCTATAAAAACAACTATCCCAACATAAACACTCCAATGCCAACTCCTATCAGAAAACACAAAGCTTCCACATAATTAACACGTCATTGAAAGATAATCAGATACTCAAACCCACAATTCCTTATGCCACTATGACCATTCAGCATCTTCATAGCTTTATGTAAAATATTTTTACTCCAGTGCGAAATTACTATGTTTCTCTATATATTCTACTAAAGCATCAACTTCACAAAATCACCAGCACAACTTTCAACTAAATAAGATTATAACAAAATCAATGTACCTGCAAGTTGGACAATTTGGCAGCCAAGTCAGAACCAGCAGACATCAACTGAATTCGCGCCCACGCTTCCCATTCCTTTCCTTCTTTAACTGTTATCCACGGCAACGGAACTATAGGCAGCTCAATCACTGGACTACAAACATCAAACACATTTCAATTTCACAAATTCACACTCAAAATCCAAAAAAAAACACACTTCACTTAATTGTCACAATATATGAAATTGAATAGGAAAGAAAATTACCCTGTGAAGTTACACTGCACGAAAGCGAATAAGGAAGCAACGGCAACGGCAACAACAACTATTAACTTTAAACCAGCATCAGCATCAGCATCAGCATCAGCATCAGCATCAGCAGCATCATTTAGTAAATAAGACTCTACGCTTCTTTCGAGTTCGGCGTAGAACTGAGTTGGGTTAATTGACTCAAACGAGTCGGAAGATGGAAAGATGGATAGTAATCCAGCGGAGGAGAGAGAATCCACAAAGTTGCCGGATTCTATTAAGGTGATAATTTCATCAATAAGAGAGTGAATGGACGGCTGAGATTGAGTAGGATGAGGATGAAGAGGGGAGGTATTGGACGGTGGTGATGTTAAGGAGCAGCGAAGAAGACGGAGTTCGTACTCATGGAGGTGTTGTATTTCTGTATTCGCCATTGTTATTTGTTAGTGAGAGAAAAGCTGCTGATTTGCTTAAACGGCTCCGTAGTTTG
The DNA here is from genome assembly GCF_026745355.1 of Beta vulgaris subsp. vulgaris. NCBI lineage: Eukaryota > Viridiplantae > Streptophyta > Magnoliopsida > Caryophyllales > Amaranthaceae > Beta > Beta vulgaris. Next base: position 41,780,311 of record NC_079209.1, on the reverse strand, counting down.
AAAGAGGGAAGGGAGGTTTGGCTTCTTTTTTCTTCAATACTTCGTTTATGAAAGCATTTTTTTTAAAAAAAAAAAAAAAACTACCTAATAAATGTCCACCTTTAGAAAAAAACTACCTAGTAAAAAAAAAATTGTCAAAATTGACAATCTCTCCTTATGAAGGATGAGACTCGATCCTCGAATAGAAGATTATGTCAACATTACTATGCTATCACATGTTGCTCGTCGAGTATTGTTAATGTCGTCCTATTTTTCCTTACTAACGCCTTATATTTTTGTACAAAGATACATAAATTTGTCCCCGATACCCTCCTTTTCCCTTTTCCTTTCTTTATAAAAATCCCCCATATGTACCATGTGTTTCATACTAAACCCACCCCCACTTTCTTTATTCACTCCTCATTTTCTCTTTCTTAACCCTGTCATAACATCTTAGAATAGTAGGATCTCAGGCATTGACCACAGCGTTGACTGATTTTGACCAATCAAAAACAACTAACTCTGCCATCATGGCAGACAATATAAAAAAAAATCACCTGTAAATGTAGTTAAGCGCCTACATTAGACGTTGTGCCTAAATTAGACGTCTGACCAAAGGATTATGCGTCTAATTTAGACGCATATTATAGGACTAGGGTTCTAAACTAGGTGACTCATCTAAATTTTCTTTTTTTCATTTGTAAAAAGCATTGTTAATATTTTTTGCTAATTGATTTTTAGCTTAAAATTTTGAAATATGATATGTAATTTTAGAATTAGGTAGAAATACAAGTAAATATAAGTAAATAGTAGGATTTACTATGTTCAAATAATCATATTTATATAAATTATATCTACAATGTTTGTACTAAATAATATCTAGATATATTATATTATTTATATCTAGATTTATTATATTGTTTAGATCTAGATTTATTATGTAAATTATATCTATATGTTTAGCTTGCAATTCTGAAATGTCTATGTTATTGATTTATTATATGTAATTATGTTCAACGGTTGAACATACTTTTGAATATTCGTAGTTTAATGTAAGTGTAGTTTTTAACTTTGGAAAATATAATGTAGTAGATATAATTTATTTAAATTGTGAAAAATACAAGTAAATAATATATTTTTAATATTAGAGTAGTTACTAAATTCGCCTCAAATTAAAAAAGCATGAAAATATGGCAATTATATTTTTTTCGCTTAAAAACCTAGACAGATGCCCAACTAGGACGTCTACTCCACTAGACAGGCGTTTAAGATAGGCGTATGCTCCCCCTGGTCAAGCGCCTAAGTTATTCGACGCTTGACCAATGGAGCAGGCGCCTATATTTGACGCCTGACCAATGGATCATACGTCTTTTTTGGACGCATCCATGGCCTAGGCTTATTGTTTTATTGTGTTTTTGTATCAGTTTATAGCTGGAATTTTTACTATATAATGGTAGATCTTACATGCATACTTATTAATAGTTGAACATATATCTAAATGGTAGATCGTACGTGCATGCTTATTATGTTCCATACTCGTGCAATGATGGGGACGAATTTAATTATCATAATAGATTTAGGATAAGTGAAGAATTCAATACGGTTGAGGCAGCGGTTGAATATCTTAACGAAATCGTAGTTTTCATATGGTTTGAATTAGTTGTTCCCTCGTATAAGAAAAATGAGGGCCCTCCCCTCATGTGTTATTTGAGATGTGTTTGGGGGATGAGATACAAGGGAATAAGGCGGACCCGAGAACGGTGAAATGACCTAATACATCGACAAAGTATTGTAGATGTCCATTTAGCTAGGTTTAATTTGATTTAAGAGTCCTGGTGTAACACCTCGATAATTCTCTCTTTTTCAAAATACCTTTTCAATATAAAACTTAGAGAATTATCAAAGCATTATCGCTCATGTGATAACATATCGGCTTATTCAAAATTTTGCACAGAAAAACATATCTTTTAATTTTAAGAATTGAAATTTAATAAATAACCAAGTAAACTTTAAAACCAACCAAAAATTTAATGTTAACTTCAAACCAAACTAAATATAAAGACTATCAACTAAAGTACGATAATAAATCAACAAGCTACACAAGCTCTCTAATCTCAAACCCCATGATGCATCATCTTCATACCTGTAAATGATAATGCACTAGAGAATATGCTCACCAAGAATGGATCATTACAGGTCAATAAGGCAAAGCCATGAGCAACACACACAAACAAAGCACGTAATCAGCAAAGCTGAGTCCTACATAATAAATAAATATATAAACAATCCTAACATGATACTAATGAATAGTAAGCAGGGATAAATAATAACATAATAACTTGCAGACAATTTTTACTGAACTAAACTTTTATTAAATGGAATCGTCACTGGATCAAGTTGTCTAACTAAAGCAGTCTTCCCTTTGGAAGACGAAAAACGGGCGTGACTCCGTATTCCCGTGACCTACGATGTCGAGGAACCTTTAAAATAAAAATAGGAAAGGTGATCAATACAAACCCATAAAAAGCCATGGCACGCTCACTATGTACCCCAACTCCTGTTTGTCCAACTTTAGACGTGCACCAGTCTAATGTTTATTACTATCCAAGTTCCACTTTACATGATTTACCATTTATTACTTGTTATGACGCACAAGCAACACCGATAATACATAATCAAACAATTACAACTTTTATTCTTATTTTAGGATTAAATAAGTTATCATACAATTTACAACTCAAGATTAATTCCTTCTTTATTTGTTGAACATAGCCAACAACCAACTTACCTTTCAAACGTATAAAAATATCAACTTACCGGTCCTCATAGAGTAGTGAAATAATAATAAAAGGGAACAATATGATCCATGCCAATAAATATATTAATTCTCCCATGTGAATTAATAAAATAATATTCCCAACCAACATGCTTGCATCAATCTTCCATGCAAACATGATATAAATCTCATACTTAACATGTTCGCACAAAGACATAAAAATGCAAAATCCAACATAATAGCAATCATTATAACTCACAAAGTTCCTATACATGATACTACATAGCTTTCCTTCTTAAAATCATGATACTACATCAATCAACACATAGGCATGTACGTACCTTGTGTAGACAAATTGATAGGCCACTTTGACAACCTTGAAAGTTGCCTAGAGAGAATTCTCCACCTAAAACAAACAATAAAAATTTATAATCAATACTCAAATAATAATTTCCAACAACTTCAAAATACTTGAAACCTCCTTTAAAAATATTTAAAAGTTGCATTAAAATTTCAATTACTAATACTCTCTAGCATAGTACTACTATACTAGTCAGTAAAATCCTTTAAACTCCATTAATATCCTTTTCAAAATTCCAGCAATATATATTTTATTAAAACTCCCTTAAAACATACTTAAACGTATATACTTAAACTTATAAGTATTATCAATTCCATAGTTTATAACATATTACTATGGTTTTCCAATCTTTAACTCCCTAAAAAATTCATTAAAAATTCCAATCAAACATAATAATTAAATCTGAATTTTCATTTCTTCAATACATTAATTATTTAATCTTAGATTCATAATTCAATCATCAAATTAAAGCTTCTAAACATAATTAAACTAAAAACAAATCTTAAAACATAATCTTTAAATAAAACTTAAGGAGGAAGAAATGTAATCAAACCAAAACAAAAGGAAAGAAAAGACAAAGAGGACGTCAGCGTGAGGAGGTGGCAGCGGCGACAGCCGTACACGGTGTTCGACTGTGGTTGATTGAAGAAGGGAGGTTTCTTGTGGAAGAAGAAATCATTTCTTGGAAGAGAAGAAAGAAAGAAAGAGAAAACGTGAGAGAGGAAGAGAAAGTAAAAGGTTATGTGGGAGGGAGGAGAGAGAAAACTATGTGTGGGGACAATATTTGGGTTTAATGTGTTTATATATATGTTTTCCTTATGGGTTTAGGAAAAGACAATTGGGCTTTAAATAGAGATTAATGATGAGTAGGATTGATGATTGAACTCTTAACACCACTAGAAGTCATTTTCCTAATCTAACTAGTATTTGGATACCTCAAGCCCATTTAAACTCCTTTTTCAAATCCAAAAAGTATTTCAAATGTTTTTTGAAGCATGCCTAAACAAAATATTTTAACTTCTTTAAATCTTTAAAATAATTCCTTTGACTTTCAAATAGTCAACCTTTTTAATTAAATAAATTATTTTAAAACTAAATTATATTTAAATATAAATATATATATACTAAAATATATTTATAAAATTCATAAATTTACGGGAGATTACACCTGGTGGTCCGTGTGGATTACCGACATTAGGTATGAGCTTCACAACCACACGTTCATAGTGTATGAAGAGGGACACATGCGGACAAGTGGACTCGATGATGATGCTAGGCGGATGGTTTGGCAAATGACTAAAGTTGAGGCGGCACTGAGAAACCTACATGTTGTTGTAACAAAGCCATACCCACATCTTCACCAAACAATCAAGCATATCTAAAATGAGAGATATTTTTACAAGATGCAAGGGCGTGAGGACCGGACTTCAGTTGAAAATTTTGTACACCTTGCTAGGCCGAAAAACTATGTGTCATGGACATTACTTGACAATAAGGAAATTACTACTCATGCCTTCATGGCTCATCCTCTTGGTATGAACGCATTTCCTACATACCCTTGGGTAGTTGGCATCGATTCAACGTATAAGATGAATCGATATGGTATGCCTTTTGTTGAGCTGGTGGGTGTGGCATAGACAAACATGAAATTCTCATCAGTTACGCCATAGTGAAGGATGATATTGTAGAGTGTTAACTTTGGGTGTTGGAGTGCCTACATAATCTGCTTGGCAATCATGTGAGCCTGACAGATCGTGAATTGAGTTTTGTTAGGCCAATTCATATAGTTTTTCCAGATTCTTCCCATCTCCTTTCTACATGGCATATTAACAAAGATGTGGAGGCACAAGTTACCAGAACCTGTGGATCCAAGCCATTTGGAGCGTGTTTCCGTGCTGGTTGTTGGTGAAAAGTGCTAAATGCATACATAAATGATGAATATGAACTTGCATTTACAGAACTGAAATTTGCTTGAGCATGGAAGCAATTCGCTATTGATTATGTTGAGACAACGTGGTTGAATCCTCATGAGACCAAGTTTGTTAAAGCATGGACCAACGACATGCTTCATTTTGGGAACACAACCACCTGTAGGGTAGAGAGTGCACATTCACCCTCTCAAATCCTGGCTACAAACTTCCACTTGTACCTTGGATACATTGTGGTCATGTGTTGATTTGTTCATTGATAGCCAAATGATCAAGGATAGCTTAGAGAAATCTAGGTGCATAATTGATAGGCAACATATTATATATACTCTTTGCCATTTGGTTGGCCATGTCTCACATTACTGCCTCAATTTGTTGAAGTTACTTAACGTCTGAACTTAGGAAACAGGATGTTTGATTACTTTGGTTATTGTCGGTTTTTCTCTACTTTTGCTATCGCATACGCATGTGCCATACAATTGGTTATTAATGAGTGCGGAGGGTTGTTCCTTGAACATATTCATTCTATGCGTACGTTAATTTACTGTTTAAGTCAAGAAGTGACAAAGAAGTGAGAGAAAGAGAGTTTTTCTTCATCTGTGCTTTAGTTATTTTGTTATTGCATTAGATTATTTTTTCGTAAACCCCTTGATTATTTTTTCCAGGTAATTATATTATTTATAGCATCTTAGAGACTTTTATTGTGCTATCTTATAAGTACTCCTTGAATAACTTGAATCAGCCAAACGTATAATGTATAAAAGTTTTATAAATATGTTATTAACTAGTTTTGAAGCTTGTGCGTTGCACGAGTTTGTTGCTTATTTTATTTTTTGTAAATTTTTGTTTACATTGTTGATTACCATCGTATTTACATACTTTATCTGTTCTTTTTCTATTACAACAATTACCACTTTGGCTAGTTTCATCTATTGGGACCACTCTACTTCTGGGTAAAGAAAACCAAGTATAGTTCATAATAATATGTTCTTTACTTTATGTTAATAAAATCATAATTAATTACTAATATTGCCTCATAAAGTTGTTTTTACTTTATTAAGGATTTATCCCATATTCTAGTTAATTAAAGGAGTTCCTCTATGCTAAACTACCCATCTTTTTTCTCCTTAAAATCATGCACAAATCCATTAAGTATTTAATTTGTCATTATACTCCAATTTCTAGATTTGTAATTACGATGTATAAATTCTATAATTTTTAATATGTAATTGAATATTGTAGCTAAGTCTATTGTTAAATGGTATCCCAATAATTGATATGACTAACAATGGCTAACACATTTTTAACGTGAAAAATGCCTGAATGATACTTTAAGAAAGTAGAGCGTAATAATTTACTAGATGTGGAAGAATAGAGATAAACATGAGTGTCACCCACAACTTCAACTTTTGATATAACACATGAACATTAACGCATATAGAATGGAAGATGATAAAGCCAAAAAGAAGATCATAATGATGGTATCATGAATAAAATTAATCAAATATAAAACTAACATCTACTTATCAATCATTATCATATCAAAAATTATCAAACTTCCCTCTTTTTTATGATATGTGACCTCAATAAGTCTAGAATCGCAAACCTTGATTTCCCAACAATTAGTATTAGTAGAACTAAGTTCATGAATAAGATAATAAGATATGACATATAGATATATGAAAAAGAAAAACATAAATAATAATGTATACAATAAATATTCTAGGAATAAAATAAAGGCAAAATTGGCCTAACACTATGAACTATAGCGCGGGTGCACCAAACAGCCCCAACTAAGACGTATAGCCAGAACACCCCAAAGTACGGACCTGGGTGCAATTACCATAAATGAGGTTGGTGACCGGAAAACTCACCGACTATAAGTCGGGTGCTAGATATTGGGCAGCCATAGAACCGTTTTCCTTGATTGTAGTTGAATTTCCAGGTAGTTTGGACTACTGCAGGCAATGGATGTCGATAGTAAATCCTATCATTACCTAAGCTGGTATTTGAATTCTTCTTGAAATTTGAAGATGAAGTTGAACTCATTATTGTTATGTAGATTTCAGTCTTTCAGAATTTAGGGTTCATTTGGTTGTAAGAAGGAATTAGGGGAAGAAACTTTTCGTCTTCAATTGAGGAAGGAGAAAATGAAGGCATGTGCCTTCTTTTTGTGTTAGTAAAAAAATTAGGGTTAAAAAAGAAGAAAATAAGAAAGAGAGGAGAATTCGGTGAGAATTTCAGGCATCGACCTCATTTATGGTACGGACTGCACCTAGGTCCGTACTTTGGGGTATTCTGACTATAAGCGTAGTCGGGGCTGTTTGGTGCACTCGCACTATAGTATTTTTTATCTATATATAACTCAATTTTCAAAAGTATGATTTTGAAAGACATAATTGTTATTGTCACATATAATACGCTATTTTATAGTTAATTTTATATATATATTTAAAATAAAAAAATAAATAATACTTTATTGTTCATATAAATAAATATAATTTCATAAGTTGTAAAACTATATTGTATAAGGAACTTATTTCAAAGTATATTTCGAGCACTCTCTAATGGTAAAAAGGATTATAATATTGTGAATTATGTAGCAAAAGTTATATTTAATTTACCTTGTATATATTTATATCTATGTCGATCTTTATTTTTTTTAAAAAACTAAAAGTAAAAAAAAAATGACATGACATGTTTAGGGGGAGTTTTCTATAATATTCTAATATAGTTTTTCAAAATCAAACTCTAATATTTTCATCATACAAAAATCTAATATATATGTAACTTTATCGCTATAGATTTTAGTATTTGTAACAACAAAGTTTTGTTAATAAATTTTGTTGCAATACTAAATTATATTGGTTCTATTGAGTAATAAGGCTGAGGTTTTGAAAGATAATATGTTTGATCCTATTAATTGTACCTATGATCGAATGCTATAATTACATATATAATATACTATGCTTGTAGCTATTATTATTATTTATATATATACATATATATATATATATATACATATATATACATATATATATATATATATATATATATATGTATATATATATATTATGTATATATATATATGTATATATATATATATATATGTATATATACATATATTATAATATATACATATATGTATATATAATATTATATATATTAACATATTATATATACATTTAATATTATATTACATAATATATATATTACTATATATATATTATATATTATACTTCCTCCGTTTCTAAATAAGTGCAACATTTTTTGTTTTCACGTTTGCCAATGCATTATTTTAACCATTAATATCTTCAATTATTAATAGTAAAAATTATAAAAAGTTGATATTGAAAAAATTCACATTCAGATGAATCTAACAAGATCCTACATGACTATGTTTTTCCTAAAATGTAAATCACCAAAGCTAATTAAAGTTTAAATTGTGAATAGTAAACACTATGCAAATGTTGCACTTATTTAGAAACGGAGGAAGTATATATATATATATATATATACTACCTCCGTTTCATATTAATCTACACACTTTGACATTTTACACTATTCACAAATTGCACTTTGACCCTCGTTTGTGATTTATACGTGAATAAAAACATAGTCATGTGGGATCTTGTTAGTTTCGTATTAGTATGTATTATATTAATATGTACTTTTTATAATTTTTACAAATACAAAACTAAAGATATATGTCCTCAAAATTTTGCATTGGCATGCGTGAGAATTGTAAGTGTGTAAATTAAATTGAAACGGATGTAGTATATATTTACCATTCATCTAATTAAAAAGAAAGACTAAATAATGACTTACCATTCATCTAATTAAATATATTTTCATGATTTGTAAAACTATATTGTAAATGGATCTTGCTTTAAAAAATATTTCAAGCACTCTCCAATAGTAAAAAAAAAGTTATAATATTTTAAATTAGTTTGCAAAGCTGTATTCAATTTACGTAATATAATAATTTACGTTGTTTTTTCGAAACGAAACTCTAATTTTTCTCTATCCAAAACTCCTTTTATGTATTTATATATATGTAAAATTTAATTTTCAAAAATATTTAAAATAAAAATAAATGACATGACAATCCTAAATGACGCTCTCTATTTCATAAGTTGTAGAACTATATTATAAATGGATCTTATTTCGAAGCATATTTCGAGCATTATCTATTTGTACAAAAACCATAATATTTCGAATTACGTAGCAAAAATTATATGCATTTTACATAATATGATAATTTAGGTTATTCATTCAAAAACAAACTCTGTTATTTTAAAAAATAAAAATAGAACTTGATGACATTGCAATCCTACGTGGTACACTCTATTGCTTCGAAATCTTAAGGAGCTCTCTATGCTCCCGTAAGTTCCTCCGTTATTTATGTATGTTGATTAACCTTATGTAGTTTCTAATGATATAGATGAAGTCGAGACTATTTGATCGATGTTCAATTAGATTAAAGAGTCTTATTTTATTGATAAAGAATATATATTTCTAAATACATCATAAATCATTCAGCATATTTTTACATACAATATTATCGATAATGTATTTTGATAACACACTTCTAATTTTGTTTTAATCAATGTATAATCCTTTGTACAGTATGTTTTTGAGTGTGTCGTTTCAAATTTATGGTATATTTACTTTAAAAAATTTTGACAAATTTACATTAATATGATTGTGTTGACACATTGAATTGTTTAGGATGTTATTTGGGAACTTCCTTTCTTTAATTTTTTTGTCAAATTTACGTTGATTTGCATTGATTGGAGATTTTTTTTAAATAATTTCTTTAGTGTGTCTAGAAATGTAATTTCAAAAGGGGATACCATTGCCCCTCCTTTCCCTTATAATATAACGACATATCCTAACAACATGCCCTTCGTGTGGCTAGAAACTCGCATGAATATAAAAAATTAAGAATCAATGCAACTTGCCATATGGGATAAGTCAAAATGGAATATATAATCAGCATTCATAACTTGACAAATAGATTGATACAATTCACAAATTTAATTAGAATCTTCAATATAAAAAAATTAGCAATATATCCTAACAACATAATACTTTGTATTTAAAAAGTTCAAACAATATGGTTTATTAACATTTATAATCGTTAAAGAACTATACTAAAGCCGCTGACAAGGAATTATTAAATCATCAACCAAAATTTTCAGTGATGGTACTGAACAGTTAAAAATCAGTCACCTTCAATGCAGAAAGATAGTAACATTTACAAAAGAACCTCAATAATTTACATCACAACCAAAATATATAATTTTAGATTAGAAATATATGTCTACTCGTACATATAACTACATATGGTTGTTGACGCACGCATCACGTGCATATATATACTAGTTATTTCCATATGAGGTGGCACGACATACAAGGCCGGCTAGCAGCCATAACGAGTTGGGATGTTGCATAGGGCCTCCGAATTTAAGAGGCCCAAAACTGAAAAAGTTCACTACTTTATAATGCAATTACTTTTAACAAATTACACTTTCTTAATCACCATTATAACAAGTTAATCAAGTTTAAGGACTAATATTGTGAATTAGAGGTAAGAGTTAGGATTATACCAGGATAATAGATTGTTGGGATTAATATTGGCAGAACGGACATAATTGGGATTATTCATATGAAATTTCCTAATTTTAATAACAATAATCATAAAGCATTACATAGTAGATTTTTAACTTTTTAACTTTAAAACGTTTTTAAACATATACACTTTTTTCGGATTTGAACCGGACCGAACCAGAAACCCGGAATCAGATTTTTTTGTGGACTAGATCAGAATCTCCGGTCCATTCCGGTCCGACCCTGGTCTTTGCACAACCCTCTTAATGAATACTTGTACCATAAAGAAAGAAGTTTACGATGGAGGTGAAGAACTACACAAGTTCAGCTGAAATCAAGCTAAAGTTCACCAATAAAAACCACAAAATCAATACTTTTCAACGAAGAGCTAGATTGTCTTTTAGCTTCTAATCTTCTTTTGGTCTAATTTTTCTGTCCGTATATGTTAGATCGATTGTATAAAATTATCTGGTTAATATTCAGTTTGTTAGCAAGAGTGCTCTTCCATGGGATGTGTTAGTGTAATAGCGTGCGTACACATTGTATTAGCTTCATCAAGATCAGATTACACTTACATGAACATCTTAGTTTTAGTGGTTAAATATCATTGGAGCGTAAGATGCTCGAAATTAGTTTATGCATTGTAATTTGTAATTTCATCTTTTTAATGGTTAGAACTTAGAATATTGGAAAGATTAACATTACAAAACTTTTACAATTTCCTTATTTGCTTGCTGATTTTTATAATTTTCATTTAAGATTTGAATTTTTTTCTAACTTATACCACAAGGCATAAATTAAGAGCATTAAATTCCTAAATAAGATTGCATTATTTTACCAAAAGTTTTAATTTTAAAATCTAATCAAACCAAAAAATCTTACATGGGTTATTTACCTTCACTATCTATTTTATTTATTATCCCCAGATAGAATCATGTTGTATTATAATTTTTCTTTAAGAAATCTTGAAATTCTTAACCTATGTCACAAGGCATAGGTTAGAAAATATATTTTGATAGGGTACATAATTCACGATATAATTTTTCGTGCACTCTTTCACAACCTCAACTCACATGAGACTACTAGAAATTAAAAGATCGAATTACATAGAGCAAAAGAAACACCAAAGATTATATATACTCAATTATCATACAATTACTGAATTGACTTTCTTATATATCATAGATTATTAATTTATTATTACAAGAAGCTTGGAACAAAGGGAAGAAATCTCATGCTACACCTGAGACTTAGATCTTTCCTTAAATATATTTATGTTACAGATGTGTATTGATCATCTAATGACAAGAAGTTGGAACTAAAAGGTAGTAATCTAAACCCACGCCTAAAATCTAGATCCTTCAGTACATGAGACTCTGATCTCTTCCCTGTTTTCATTGTTGCAATATAATAAATAAACTTACAGAAAAAGGATGTAAATAAGATCGTTATGACGTAGGAGAACCACTACACTAAAATATAATTTCGCGCTATCCCGGTGCAAGTAGAACCACCGCGATCGCCCTCCAGGATTAGCACAACACCATAGATTGTTTGCAGTTACAAGCTACGATTGGTGATCCGAACGTTGCCCAATATCAGAGAGAAAAGGTTTTGAAAGTATTTAGGTTTTTCTGTGTATATATATGAACTGATGGGAAGAAAAGGGTTTTATAAGATGAATAGATTCAATGTCAAATGAATAGGCTAAAAATAAAGGAAGTAAATCAAGGTGGAAATCTCTTAAGAAACGGCTAAGTATCACGCTAACAACGACAAGACGCGATTCTTGCACTTAGCGACAAGTCAAAACTTATTGGGGGTCCAAAAAAGACCACAGAACCACAACCCGCGCCGCGCTCGCCACGAGCTCGAACCTGGCCTAGTCGGCACGCGTGCGTGTGTGGTTACCAATCCTTTTAGCCCATTATCCAATAAGATGTTCTAATGTACTTCCCTATATAAACAAAGGAGGTACTTGATATTTTTTCCATGTGTGACAAGGGGTATTTCCTACTTTGAGCATTGTTGAGCTTCCAACAATCCCCCACAGGTTCAACATACGAGAAAAGAAAAGAAGAATGATTTGGACAAGAACAAAATAATCGCATTAGTGTTAATGTCTTGCGACATGAATTAACACTTAGTGATATTATGATAGCATAATCCTTTCCATTAAGTGACCTTAGTCTTCAACTTAGTGGGTTGTAAGAGACCTATCACTCAAAACACGTAATTATATATGTAGACAGTTCTGATACTCCGCGAATAACAATGATGTCTTATACTAGCCACACGTCTAATACTTGGATACTCATAGGTATTATAAAGAATCGACCCAAGCAATTCTCATAGGAAGCGGCCACACTTCCACACGTAAGTAGCTGAATCCCATCAAGTATGAGCTACATTACACCACCAAACATATGGATATGGGTTCATTAAGAGCCTTTCGCTCATCCTCATTCACAATGTAGCAAACACTTTGACAATCAAATATCTAGGAATGGAAAAATAAAATTTCAGTGCTTCCGAATTATTACATAATAGTCTCCCTTGAACTCGTAGTGAGTTGGAGTTCATTACTAACAATTCAATGAATTGCTCAAGCCCATCCCTTACGAGGTTTCTAAAACTAGTTTTCTACATAGGCCTTTTGTAAGCGGATCCGCGGTGTTCTTTTCAGACTTTAGATAGTCTGAGGATATTACTCCATTTGACATAAGGTCCGTACTCGTCTTGTGTCTCAGACGAATATGTCTTCTGTTTCCATTGCAGGCATGGTTGTTTGCAACAACAATAGCAGCTTGCGGATCACAATGCATAACAACTGAAGGAGCTAGCTTCCCCCTCAGTGGAATATCTGTAAGCAAATTTCTCAACCAATCTGCCTCATGACCTGCCAATTCAAGAGTAATAAATTCAGATTCCATAGTTGACATGGCAGTACAAGATTGCTTGCATGATTTCCAAGATACAAGTCCACCACTTAGTGTAAAAACATAGCCACTAGTGGAGTTAATTATTGCATCATTACCAGATACCCTGTTGGCATCACGAAAACCTTCCAAGCAACTGCAAAGTTAGAGAAGTGTAGACCCCAATCCATGGTACCTTTAAGGTACCTAAGCAACCGTCGAAGAGCATCCCAATGATCTTTGTTGCGGTTATGAGTGTACCTGCCTAGTCTACTGCATAAGCAATATTAGTCTTGTGTAATTCATAAGAAACATAACACTTCCAACAACTTTTGCATACCCGGATTGACATACTGGATCACCCTTATTTTTCATTAAATGAAAACTTGGGTCACAGGGGGTTTCGAATAGATCAACATAAAAGGAGTTAAACTTTTTAAGAAGTTTTTCTACATAATGAGACTTATTTAAACAAATACCATGAGTTTAATTTTAACTTCCAAAATAACATCAGCCTTACCCATGTCTTTCATTTCAAATTAAACTTTAAATTTAAGAAATTCTTTGTCTTATTGACAAGATCCAAGTCAGTACCAAGTATTAGCATATCATCCACATAAATACAAATGATAACATATCCAGAAGCATCATGCTTAGAGTAAACACAAGGGTCACCTTCATTTACATGAAAACCATTACATACCATAATTTTGTCAAATTTGTCATGTCTTGTTTCGGGGCTTGCTTAAGTCCATATATTGACTTGATCAGGAACTAAAAACCCTTTAGGTTGAGTCATGTAAATCTCTTCCTCCAGATCTCCATTCAAAAATGCAGTTTTCACATCCATTTGATGCACAACAAGATTATGAATGCAAACAACACTAGTAGAATAAATGCTATTTGTTGCGGTCAAAAAGTGACCTATTGCTGCGGTTTTCGGCACGCAACAATTAAGAGGGCAACAATAGGTAATAATTATATTGCTGCTGTTTTAAACCGCAGCAATATATGTCAGATATTGTTGCGGTTTCTAGGCCAAACCGCAGCAATATAATTATGCGTTATTAGTTTATAAGAGAATATTACTGCGGTTTTGGCCTAGAAACCGCAACAATATTCCTTTTTTTTATAATTTACTTAAGTATATTGCTGCGGTTTTGGCCTAGAAACCGCAGTAATATGTCAAGGTACAGGAAATTTTTTTTTTTTTTATATTAAATTTAAAAAATTAGAACCAAGCAAATAACCCATGCACTATCCACCAAATTCACATAACAAATAAGTATCAGATCTTTTAAGATAACACCACATTCATTCACAACAAATGAAACTAACAATAAATCAAAAAAATCGAAACTCCTAACATTAGATTATAACGGTAAGATGATGAAAATTATAACAGTAAATCTAAAAAATTATAACAATACAAGAAGAAAAATCAGAAAATCAAATCTAAAAGAAAAACTAAAATCAAAGAATTAAATTTAAGAAAAAATAAAAATAAAACGAGCGTCCAGCGAGATCTGCTTCGCTGAGGCTTCGCCTGTCGCCAGTTTCGACATCGATGAGGTACAAACTCAGCCTAATAAACACATAGAAACAAATTGTAGACCACGAGCGACGAACAACTGGTACACAGCAAGCTTCAGCCAAGCCGAGATTTGTAGACCACGAGCGACGAGCGACGACCCAGATTTGTAGACCACGAGCGACGGTCGGAAATGGCTGGACGACGAGCGACGGCCGAGATCAATAGGTCACGAGCGACGAACAACGAAGAACAATGAAGAGGAGGAGAGAGAAAAGTCGAAGATGGTTGTGCATGGTTGACGAACAACGAAGAACCGCATCGACGAAGAAACGATGGCTGAGAGGAGAGAGAAGGTGAGGGAAAACGAGCGACTAAGAGAGAGGGGAGAGGGGGAGAGAGAGAGAGAGGAGAGAGGGGGAGAGAGAGAGAGGAGAGAGGCGCCTTTCTTGACAGGAGTGAAAGAAAAACCCTAATGCTGTGTTTTATAATTTCAACAGGCGCCCTTTTTTTTTTTGTTAGTGCAGCATATATTGCTGCGGTTTCAACGGAGGACCGCAACAATATATTAAAAAAATATTTTTTTAATATATTGCTGCTGTCCTACGTGGAAACCGCAGCAATATTTGTTGTTCAGGGCCCCACATTATTTTTAAAAAGTGTCCGTTAGACAATATTGCTGCGATTTTGGGCGGGAACCGCATCAATATTGTTAATTTCTATTTTTTTTCCTGTTTATTGCTGCGTATAGGTAAAATCGCAGCAATATCACCGCAGCAAATAACATTTATTCTACTAGTGCAAGAGCTATCAAAGTTCTTATTGTTACAATTTTAGTGAAAGGGGAATAGGTATCAAAATATTCTATACCATGTTTTTTTTAGTAAAGCACCCTGACAACAATTCTAGCCTTATACTTATCAATGGATCCATCAAGTTTCAAAATTTTCTTGAAGATCCATTTACAAGTAATAATCTTGCAAACTCTAGGCAAATCAGTCACTTCCCAAGTATTATTACTTAGGACTAAATCGTTCATTATCAATGGCCTCTTTCTAGAATACTACATGAATGGACCTCATTACCTTATCATAAGCTTTTAGATCATCTTCTAAAATGAAAACAGAGACAAATTCACAGTCAATCAAATGAGGTTCGGTCAAGAAAGCAGTAATAAAATCAAATCAAAAACTATTTTCTTTTCGAGCTCGTTTGCTTTTCCTTGGCTCCGAATATGAAATAGGATTATCTGAAGAAGGAGCAACACATAAGTTAGGTGCAGAACTAGAAAATGGCAATTCATTACTGATGCCAGAGGATTCATAGGAAAAATGTGTTCAAAGAACTCCACATCTCTTGATTCAATAATATTAGCACCTACATAAGAGTTGTTAGCACCTTTAATAAGAAAACGAAAAAGCAGCACTTTGGTAAGCATATCCAAAAAAATTAAATCAACTATTTTTGGACCTTGTATATCTTTGTTGAAGCTAGGAACCCTAACTTTTACTAGACACCCCCACACTTTTAGGTATTTCAGATTGGGTGCTCTACCCTTCCACAATTCATAAGGGGTTTTGTCTAGTTTCTTGTGAGGTACTCGGTTTAAACATGACAAGCAGAAAGTATATATAGCTTCCCCGACCCCCCACATATTATTAGGAATTCCAAAACTAATAAGCATCGCATTCATCAAGTTCTTAAGAGTCCTATTCTTTCTTTCAGCAACCCTGTTTTGTTCAGGGGGGTATGAGGGGGAAGTCATTTCATGAACTATACCATTCTGTTCGTAAAAGGTCTCAAGAGAGTTAGGGTCATATTCTCCACCCCTGTCACTCCTAAGTCTCTTGATCTTTCGATCTAGCTGATTTTCTACCTCTTCCTTCTATTTGAGGAACAATTCCTCTACTTCATCTTTTGACCTGAGAAGATAAATCATAGTAAGACGAAGAACAATCATCAGCAAAAGTAATGTAATACCTTTTACCACCCCAACTCTCATGATTTTTAAAATCCCCCCAATCACTATGAACAAGCTCTAGTATTTTAGTCTGTTTATCTATTGATTTGAACGTCTTCTTTGCAAATTTGACTTCAACACATACTTCGCATTTAAAAAAGTCAGTTATAGAGAAGTTTGGAATTAAATTCAAATGTTTAAGTCTTTTAATAGAAGCAAAATTAACATGACCCAACCTTGAATGCCACAAATCAATAGACTCAGCAATATAAGCAAAAAAAGTACAAGCCATTTTATTCATAATTTCAACAGAAGCATCAATAATAAAAAGCCTCCCATTACAAAAAACCCTTCTCTACAAATTCCCCGACGCGAGTAATAACAAGCCTATCAGATTCAAAAGAAAGTCTATGACAACCTTCAAAAGCAAACAACGAGACATTAAATTCCTACGCATTTCAGGAACATGTAAAACATTAGTAAGAGTGAGAAGCTATTCAGAACTGAGTTTGAGAATTATCTTCCCTTTCCCTTGAATGCTTGCATAAGCTAAGTATTCCATATACACATTCTCACCATCAGTTTTGTCGTAGGTTGAAAACATGTTTTGTGGTTGGTGCAGATGTGTCTCGTTGCTCCAGTATCAACAATCCATTTAGTAACATTGCCTACCAGATTTTCCTCTCACACAACAGCTATAATGTTATCAACAGTTTCAGCAATGTTAGCTGGTTATGTCTAGTTTTCTTCTTACTTCTGCAGTCTTTGGCTCTATGACCTGCCTTACCACAATTGTGACAGTTTTCCCTGAATTTGTATTTTTGAACTCCTCCTTGGGGTTTGAAATCCTTTTTAAAGGTCCTACCTTTATGGTTTGGAGTCTTAGGTTCCACCAGATTTGCCTTAAAAGAACCACCAAAGACATTGGTTCCTTTATCTTAATACGATTTTCCTCCTCAATTTTATGGTGACCTATGAGCTCCTCTAAGGTTAGGTTTGTCTTTTTATATATGCAACAACTGATTACGAAAGTCTTTCCATGAGGGAGGCAGTTTTTCAAGCAACATTATAGCAAGGGTATAATCACAAATACACTGTCTAGCAATAACAATAATGATATTCTCATAGTCATGGATTAGGTCAATTATATGTTTTTCATCATCAATTTGAAAACCTAACCACTTACTAACACAATTATGTTTGGTTCCAGTATCATCAGTCCCATATTTCCCCTTAAGTGCATCCCATACATATACATGTATAAATATAAATATAAATATCAAGCAGAGCATTAGACATATGGTGCAACAGCATGCGCTTATAAGTTCTATCATCCTTAGCAAAATTCGCTTCAAATTCAGATTTTTCAGCTTCATCAAAAGGTAAGGTTATATCCTCAAGAACATACGCAACATCAATTTATTCCAAATAAAATTGCATCCTAATAGCCCAACGTTTATAGTTTTTACCATCTAACGGTTCTAGTTTGGACATGCCAGGAATAGTGAATTTGGAAGCCACAATCGTCTTTTAGATTGTTGCAATATAATAAATAAACTTACCGAAAAGGATGTAAATAAGATCGCTGCAACGTGGGATCAATGTCCTAAAAGACAATTCCGCGCTACCTCGGTGCAAGTAGAACAATCGCGATCACCCTCCAAGATTAGCACAACACCTTAGATTCTGTGCACTCACAAGCTACGGTTGGAGATCAAAACATTATCCAATATCACAGAGAAAAGGTTTTGAAAGTGTGTTTAGGTTTTCCTGTGTATATGAACTGATTAGAAGAAACGGGTTTTATAAGATGAACAAAATCAATGAAAAACGGAAAGGCAAAAAATGAGAAGTAAATCAAAGCAGAAATCTCGTAAGAAACAACTAAGTATCATGCTAACAACGGCAAGACATGATTCTTGCACTTAGCGACAAGTGAAAAATGAATGGGGTCCAAAAAGGACCACAGGCCTAACGTTCGCGTCGCGCTCGCGCTGAGCCCGAGCCCGAACCCGGCCCGACCGGCACGTGCGCACATTTGTGGTTACTAATCCTTTTAGCCCATTATCTAACAATATGTTCTAATGTACTTCCCTCTATAAACAAAGGAGACACTTGATATTTCTTCCATGTTGGGCAAGGGGTATTTCTTAATTTGAGCATTGTTGAACTTCCAACACCTATATCAAAAACCACAAAATTGTTTTTAACACACGAAATTATCAATATCTTGCCATTGTTGAGGACTTAGATAAGCTCCAACAATTCACCATAATCATCTATCACCGAAACACGAATCCAGGAACTCATCAATCCATACTCCTTCAACACCCAAATTTCAAGACAGGAACTATATGTGAGATTATTGGAGGCTCCAATACAAATTAATCCATCTAACAAACTGAAGAAGCTATCACCTGTCTCTCGCTTTCCGTTGTAGGGTGTAGGAAAGAACTCAGAAACCTTTGTATCGATGTTGAACCTTAAGATCAAATTTTCATTACTTATTATTTAATGTAAATCATCATTCACTAATCCGGAAGCACTTAATAAATCAAAACCATCATGAAATATATGAATCGTTCTCCAAATTTTGCTACCGCCTAATATGGTTAAGACTTAAAGAACTTGGTATTTATTTGACAATTTATTTACTATAAACCTAACCACTTTGTAATTCCCCGACTTCTGGCTATAACTTAATCCGTAGTATGGTTCGAATCCTATTTGAGATGGGTTAAATTGTACTTCGTCATACCCGTGAGCAGTGTAACAACAACGTGTGACGGGATTTACCAAAAGGAAAGACTCGTAAAGACCACCAACAATAGCATAATCCATTATGTTGTGTATGTACCTAACAAGAAGCATGTCGTTGCAAGAACACAAAACGTGTAAATTTGATATTATTATTATCAAGTATTTGTCATTATTTGTTACAAGACAATTCGTGTCTAGTTCATGAGTAAAGACAAGGGTGTTATCATTCCCCTCATATTCTATGAAAGAGGAGGTAGTAGAATTGTCATAGAAACCTATGAAAGTGCATGACAAAGTTATATTATCATTGTTCATTATGAGCGTTGGAATAACTTAGCAAAGTGAGGGTTTTTAACAATACGGCTAAACTCGACATTAACAATAGTGATACTGTATAATGATGATGAAGGACGGGAACATTGAAGGATGGTAGAAACAGATAACCTACTTATAATTTCCATTAAGATTTCAGTAGGTAGCACAATAGGGGATTTTCTCTCTCTCTTCATTCTAACTAGTATCGCCATTATATATGATTGTTGAAGCTTTCTTTAGTGAAAAATAAGAAGTTGAAAATTGAGAATAAGATGACTTGAGAATTGATGTAATTGCAGGGAGAGGGTGTGGAATGAATTAGAGGCTAACTAAAAGCTCGAGTTATTCTTAACCTCCAATGGCATATATATAGTACATCAACTAAACACTATCTAGAATTGGTTTAGGAAATAAGTCGTGTATTCAACATCTGAAGGCTTGTGATTTAAGCAATTCGAAACTGTATCAACATAAAAAAGTAAGTCCTATATTTAGCCAAATTGTATTTGCAATACGAAAACTAATTATATATCACGTCACTCCAAATTACTTTTAGGGATCTTTTTGTTTCTTATCTTTGCTTGGTGGGGGGTTTATATATATGTTAAGTGTAAAGTTCGATTTGATTTTGGGTACAGTAATTTGGGATTTCGGTTATCACAAATTTGGGTTATAGATTTATGCTAGATATGGTTGAGCCTGGTTAAATTAATTTATGGCGTAATATTGAATTTTAAGTTGGGTTCTAGTCCTGTAAAAAAAAAAGTTTTGGGTTCTTAGTAAATAGGGTGTCAGATTATTTTGAATTTTAGAATAGATCTAACAAAATCTTACATAGAAATGTTTTTCTTTATTTATGCTTCATACTTTATGTTTTGCCAAACATCGTTAACTTTATTTCATTTGTCTTTTACAAAGGAGAGTGGTAGAACTAGGGGTATTAATAAGCCTAGTGAACGCGATGTGGAATACCTTCAGCGTTTACTTGCTGAACTTTCTGAGTGTGATACGACGATTAGGAGAAACATTAAAAACCTTATTCATCAGCAGTTACACCCAGAGGATGAGGGAGTTCAGCGGCCTAATGTAGTTACTTCGAGGAGATGGCTCATCATCTACTAGTGACCCGAGCTTCTTTAAACATGTGCAGCACTAGTGTGGGGTAGATCACGCTCTCGTAGTCTTACTCGTACAACTACGTATACGACGACTTGAACCAATGTAGATGGAGGTACATATATTTACTGTTTAAGTTATGAAGAATTATTTACGACGACTTGAACCAGAGTAGGTGTAATCCCCCACAATTTTAAAGAATTTTCGTAAATATATTAAAGTATTTATGTAGTTATATTTAAATCCAAATGAGTTTGGAAAATGATTTGACTTTTAAAAAGGGTTGACTTTTTAAAAGTCAAATGAAATTATTTTTCATAGCTTAATAAAATTTGAAATATTTTAATTAAGCATGTTTTAATAAGAGTTTTAAATACTAAAAGTATATTGAAAAGGTAGTTAATGGAATCGAAAGCCCAAAAGTGATAAAAAGGGAAAGAGTAATTTGATGACTAAAGTTTAGATTCCATCTTATTAGTCATCAAGGTTCACTAATTAAAATTCTTTTCCTAAGCCCACAAGTACAAGCCTTTATATAAATATCCTAAAAACCCAATTATTTTACCCTACACACTTTATTTCCCTCCTCTTCTCACGTCATTCTTCCTCTCTCCACTCGGCATTCACTCTCTCCTCCTTGTGCGTCGTTTCTTCAAGTTTTCTCTCAAAAGTTTGATTCTTCTTCTTCAAGTAATGTTTCTTGTTCAACAAGAAACGTCACAAATCTTTTTTTGAGCCAAGAACCGACTGACCGCCGGTCCGCTGTGGCTGCTGCTGTCCGGCGCCCTTCCTCATCATTGTTGTGGTTGTTTTTCTTTCTTCCTCTGCAAGATTCCATTAAAGTACTAGTTTTTATGTTATTTTATTAATAATTAACATGTTTATGATTTAAATTACTATTTTATATGCATATATATATATTTCGGTTATTATGTTTATTATCATAACAAATTTCAGATTTGATATGTTAAGTTTATTTTAGTTTTCATCATGAGATTTATAGTTTTTAGGGTTTTTAATTATTAGAAACTATATATATAAAGTATAAATCATGAGATTTGGTTAGTACATAATTTTATATGTATTGAATATATTTTTAGAAGATTTATTAAATATTATAAGTGCTGTAATTTTAGAAAATAAGTATTTTAAGAATTTTAAATGATTTTTAATCACTAGAATAGTTGTACTATACTAGGGATTGAAAATAACGAAAGTTTGGTACGTAAAAACGATTTTAAAACACGTTTAAGAGGGCTTTGATCGATTTAAAGTTGCTGTAAATTTTAGTTCAAGATATTTATTTTCATTATTTTATTTTCTAGGCGGAGATTTCGTAGTAGGAGACTTTTAGCGAGTAAAAGTGGCCTACCGATTTGTTTATACAAGGTACGTACATCTTTTACGTGCTATGTGATTTAGAAGCATGCTCTAAGAGTATTTTATTTATTAGTATCATGTATAGGACTCTATTTGTTCATATATATGATTACTGGAATTGTTTTACATGCTATTTGCCTGTCTGCTACATGTAAACTAGAAGTGTTTATGATTATAAATTTTGTATGGAAGATTGATGCAAGCAGGATAAGTCAAGTTTATTTATTAATTCGTGAGTGAATTAATGTAAGTTAGAGTGAATCATGTTTTACATGGATTCTTGAGTATTGTTATTATCTTATAAGGACCGTGGATCTTATTTGGTAAGTGGCAAGTTATACCTATATAAAGGTAAAGTTTATTGTTGGCTAGGTTCAACAAGTAAAGTTAGTAAAGTATAAAAAGGAAGTTAAAGGAGTCTTGATTGATAAGTTGTGAACACTTAATAATCTAAAGATAAAAAGAGATTCTGTTATGATTGTTTGAGTATTAGTTATGTGTTGCTTGTTTGTTATGTCAACACAAGTAATAAAATATATTCAACGTAAAGTGAAACGAGAATAGGTTATAGACTTTAGACTGGTGCACGTCTGGAGTTGGACATAAGGGTTGGGGTTATGGTGAGCGTGCCATAGCTTTTCTAGGAATGGATTGATCACCATCCCTCTTTATTTCAAAGGTTCCTCGATATCGCAGGTCACTCTGAAATGCGGAGTCGCGCCCGCATTTCATCTTAGTTGGCAAGACAACTCGTCCTAATAACTATTCCATTTAAGTGATAAAAAGTTGGTTTAAGTTTAGTTCAGTAAAAGTTGTCTGCAGATTATTATACTTATTTATTTTGTTTCTGCATGTTATTTTGTAGTATCATGTTTAGGATTATTTATGTCTGATATGTAGTACTCAACTTTGTTGATTACGTGCTTGTTGTGTTTGTGATCATGGCTTTGCCTATTGTTCCTTGGTGATCCTTCGGGGGAGCAGAGTCAAAACAGCATTGACATTACAGGTTCGCAGATGCATCTCATTGGGAATCTGGAATGGAGAGACTCTTATATTACTAGTATCATTTAAGTTGTTTTCGTAGGAACTTATGTTTTCAGACAATAGTTAAGTTGGTGTGTTTTTAGTTCTGACATTGTTTGGCTCGAAAGTTTTAATAAAGTTGTTTTAGAAGTTGTTTTCCGCAAGAAATTTTGAGTAAGCCGAAACGTTATCACACGGGCGATAATGCCTGGGTAATTCTCTTAGGTTTATTATAAAAGCATTTTTTAGAAAAAGAGAATTATCGGGGTGTTACAAAGTGGTATCTGGGAGCTTTAGGTTAGTTTAAGACTTATAGGCGCCTAACTAACTAGCTTATTAAGTGACTTAGCTTATTAAGTTACCTAGCTTATTAGTTATTTGAAGGAAACCTTAGTATTGCTCCTACGTTTTCATTTCGAAAAGTTGAACATAGAATATTTTTTTTACCAGAAAATTTTTTATTATACACCGAAATTTTTTTTTCCGGAAAATTGGAGGTTCGCAAATTTTTTTTTTTTTTTCGGAAAAACCCGAGCTTCGAAATTTTTTTTCAAATAAATGCTGAATCCGAAATTTTTTATTTGGCCGAGTCGAAATTTTGTTTTTCTTTTTCGGAAATTGTTAGGCTCGAAAAAAAAAATTATTATTCGAATTTTTTTTAGACACTTAAGTAATGTTAATTATAAAAGTGTCTGCATTATTTTTCATGCTTTTAAGGTTTATAGTATTGCATTGTGAGAATGGGTAGTATAAAAAGGGCATATAGGATAGAAATATTATATGCCTATCTAAAAAGTTAGTTCAGCATCATTATTATTTTTCTTCCCTGCAAATCTGCATATTATCATTTCTTTCTGTAATGATGCATTATTATTATACTTCCCTGCTATTGATGCATGAATATTTTTCTTCCCTGCTAACTGTTTGTTATTCTTGCCTGCAAAGTGTATATTACATGCCTTTGTTTTTGTTTACCCTTGTTATTTGTGGGAACACGTTAGAAAGAGTGCTAAACCTTCTGGTTTATTGTGTTGTAGCTCTACGAATATGGCTACTAATCTAGGCAATTATTTTAACCCCATCATTCTGACTGACGATGAAGCCGACGGCTTTAATGCACCCATTGACCATAGAGAGTATGAAGACCTGCATTGGACAATGCGTTGTATTTTGAGGAAGGAATTTGCTAGGGATGATGAAGTCATCATAGAGACGGACCGTGCTAGAGGTACCACTAGGGAGGATATTTATGATGCATGTTTCAGGTATGCATCTGAACCTGAAGAGGACGAAGACACCATACCTATTAGAAGGTCTAAGATTCAGAGAAAGTTCATCGATTACTATGAGGATGAAGAAGAGGATGAAGAAGAGGATGAAGCTAGTGATGAAACCTTCATACCTGAGCAGTATAAGGAAGACAAGGATAAGGATGGCAATGTAGTGCTATAGGTTATATATATACTTATATATATATATATATATATATATATATATATAATATATATATATATATAATATATATATATATATATATATATATATATATATATATATATATATATATATATATATATATATATATATATATATATATATATATATATATATACACATAAGATTTTAGTTATAAGAATAATGTTGGATGTGTGCCAACAAGGACAAAGGTGTTTTATAGAGTTATCATTTGAGGAAAAATATAGATACTAGTGTGTTATTTTTATTTCACATTATTTTTCCCTTCTATGGAAGAATAAAAATATAGTTTATTTTATTGGAGGAGTAAGAATTTATTTTGGGCACGTGATGGGAAATATTTTTATTTATTTTATTTTCATTATAGAATTTATTTTGGGCACGTGATGGGAAATATTTTTATTTATTTTATTTTCATTATGTGATTATATTTTCTTGCTCAATTCCATTTCATGTTGATATGAATATATTTATGTGAACAGTTATATGAATATTAGAGAACACTTCATTATTGAAACCTAGTGGAATTGTTTGTTGATGCGATCTTTAATGATCAAATCAAGTGTTGCGTTATTAGATGACTATGTAAGTTTTCTGGAACCTGAGTAGAGTTATATTACTTTCAGGTCCCAAAGTAGAATGACTAATAACACTGAACTAGCTGATGCTATTCGCCTCTTGGCGGAAAAACTGAATCAGGACAAGGTCGAACGTCCAGAGACTGCTGGAGAGATGTTCGAAAGACTGGCCAAAGTGAAACCACCTTACTTTAAGGGACAATCTGACCCTACCTTCCTAGAAAACTGGATTAGGGAATTTGAAAAGCTATTTGAGGTAGTGAACTGCCCTGCTAATATGAGAGTAGGCCAGGTTGTTTTATATCTGAAGGATGAGGCTGACCTATGGTGGAGAGAAAATGGGGCTAGATTAAGTGCTGCTGAGGGATTCAATTGGGAAGCCTTTGTGGTTGTTTTGAGGGGAAAATTTTATCCTGCCTTCATGAGAAAACAAAAAGCTCAAGAGTTTATCAACCTTAGGATGGGTAGTATGACCATTTCTGAGTACTATAGCAAATTCATAGCCCTGTCTAGGTTTGCATCTGAGGTTGTAGCTACTGAGGAGCTTAAGGCTCAGAGGTTCGAGCAAGGGTTGACTGATGAAATACAGTTGGGACTAGGAGGTGAGACCTTTACATCTTTAGATGTGGTGTATGGGAGAGCTTCTCATATCTATGGGTTGCAATCAAGAAGAGATAAGAAGAATGGGATAGTTGGTGAAAAGAGAAAAGAGGTTAGTACTGGGGGAAACCAAACTAATTTTAAGAAAAACCGGAATGGAAATGGAAATTTTCAAGGGAGAACCAACCAGGACAACCGTAGTCAGGGTAGACCTGATAGGGTTTACCATTGCAAGAAGTGTGACAAAAACCATCCTGGGAGGGACTGCAAGGGAGATTTAGTGACCTGTAACTATTGCCAGAAGAAGGGTCACAGGGAGTATGAGTGCTTCTCCAAGCACGGGAAAGATCTGAAGACTCAGGGGAATGGTAATCAGGCTAGATCAGGGTCCAATCAGACAAGGAACCAGGGTCCAAAGCCTGGAGGTCAGAATAACCAAGGAAACTATAGTAGGCCTGCTAATGAAAATCCTACCCAGAATAAGCCTGCGGGAAAAGTGTTCGTTATGAGTCATAGGGAAGCAGAGAGGTCCGCTGATGTGGTCACTGGTAATTTCTCTATTAATTTAGTTTTCGTTAAAACGCTATTTGATTCGGGGGCGACCTATTCTTTTATTTCGTCTTCTGTTCTAAAGAGTCTGGGGTTAGTAGAATATGAATCAATTGACTTGTCTATCAGTATTCCTACTGGGAAGTCGTAAAGTGTACTAAGTTGTTCAAGAACCTGCCTTTAAAGATAGGTTGGAGTGTCTTTCCATCCGATTTAATCGACTTTAACTTAGGAGACTTAGACGTGATTCCTGGGAGGAACTGGTTGAGTCATTACAAGGCCAGGATTGATTGTGAAGTTCAAAAGGTATTGTTGAGAAACCCTTCGGGAAAATTGACCTCATATAGACAATTTGGGAAACCCAAGAAGTTTGGAGTGATCTCTGCTATACAAGTGCAGAAGTTGATGAGAAAGGGGTGTGAGCTATTTTTCTGTAGTGTGCAAGATGTTAGTAAGGAAGTTGAACTAAAACTTGAGGATGTTCCAATAGTGAATGAGTTTATGGATGTATTTCCGAGTGAGATTTCAGGTATGCCGCCTGCAAGAGCCGTTGAGTTTACCATAGACTTAGTTCCTGGAACGTCACCTATATCTAAGGCACCTTATAGAATGACACCTCCTGAGGTGAGTGAGTTGAAGACGCAATTGCAAGAACTTTTGGATAAAGGTTATATCAGACCTAGTGCATCACCTTGGGGAGCTCCTGTGTTGTTCGTAAAGAAAAAGGATGGGAGTATGAGGTTATGTATCGACTATAGGGAGTTGAACAATGTTACCATCAAGAACAAGTACCCTTTGTCTAGAATAGATGACCTATTCGATCAACTGAATGGAGCGAGTGTGTTCTCGAAGATTGACTTACGTTCTGGATACCATCAATTGAGGGTAGCCGATAAGGATGTACCTAAGACTGCCTTTAGAATGCGTTATGGTCACTACGAGTTCACTGTAATGCCATTTGGGTTAACCAATGCTCCTGCGATATTTAGGGACATGATGAATAGGATCTTTCATGAGTTTTTGGATAAGTTCGTAGTGGTTTTCATTGATGACATCTTGATATATTCGCGGAATGAAACTGAGCATGATGAACATTTGAGAATTATTTTGGAGACTTTCAGAAGTGTTGACCCTTGACTTTTGAAGATGACCTAACCACAAAAGACATAGTATATTTTATTTATGGTGTTGCAAGGTAATTCATGCTCGAGCTAAGAGAATACTTGATTGAAGATTAAAGCGGAGAATTAATCAAGATCGAAGTAAAGATGTTCGAGAGATGAAGAATCAAGCATGGAATGAAGATTAGAATACATTAGGGTATTTATTAATCTTCTTGTTAAGGTAGAGTAAAAGCTTTATTAAGTTCGTGGTAAATTCTCAAAGGAACTTGGTTCTGTTCTCATGAAAGGAACAGACCTGGCACTATAGGAACAAGGCTAAGGAACAAGACTTAAAAATTAGGGAACAAAACTTAAAACTAATTTAGGAACTTCTAAGTGACTAATATTGTGCGCCTAAGTTAATTGTGTGCCCAATATAGTTGTTAGAGTATTTAGGGATATTTTGACTAAGATCCAATATTTTAGGAAGTTAGTTTAAGTTTGTTAGGAAAAGATTTTAAAAAGATTTTCTGATTTTAAATTAACTGATTTTCAAATATTATCTTTTTAAAATATATATTTTATCTTTTATATTTTATTTAAAAGATTTAGTTTTCGAAAATTTAATATTTCCGGTTTTTAAATGTTTCGGATTTTTAAATTGTAAAACTGTTTTCCGGTTTTATAAAAGATTTTGAAAAAGATATTTTTCCTAAAAACTAGCTAAAGTATTTTATTTATTTATTTCTTAAAATCTAGTTTACACGCCTAAAGGTTTACTGCTACATGTTTTATGTAGTTAGTGGATTTAGTGGCTTAAGTTAATTATCCTCCAAGTATTTAATTAAATTAAATAAGTTTAATTATTCTCTAAGTTTTGCAAAAACCACGTAATGTGTTACTGCTTCTATGAAGTGAAGTAGTGGATTAGTGGATGCTTTACATGACATGGAATAATTAATTTAATTTAATTAATTAATTAAACATCATGGAGAACATGTGATAATGATCTAAGTTAGTGGAGAACATGTCTTGTCTTAATTGTCTATAAATAGGCGCCTAATTCATTTGAGCAAAATTGTGTCTGACTTTTATTAGTCACACCAAAAAGGGTGTCTGACCTAGTTAATTTGTCCTAAGTTATCTAAAGTGTCAGTGCCTTTTCCTTAAGAGAATTCATACTTACATTAATCGAGTTTATTACTCTTCCATTATTTTATAAAGTGTATTTTTGAGAAAAAGGGTTTGAGTGAACTCTTGTAAGTGTGAGAAAGCTTTGAGTGAAGCAAGAGAAAGAGAAAGAGAAAGAGAAAGAGAAAGAGAAAGAGAAAGAACTTCGAGTGAAGTTTGAGAGAAAACGTCAGTTGTTGGGAACTGTCGTTGGGAACTTGAGTTGAGTGACTTAAGTTGAGAATCGAGAGAAAAGTAATAGGTTGTAATCAGAGTTGTTTTGGCCTATTATAGTGGAAAGTTGTTTAAAATCCCTTGTGGTCGAGGTTGTTTCTTCCGACTAGGCCTAGGAAGTTTTTCCTCGTAAAATCTCTCGTGTTCCCATTGTTTGTTCCCAAGTTTACTTTTAATTCCGCAAAAAGTAGAGCTTATTCTCTCACTATAATTCACCCCCCCTCTTATAGTGCTCATATTATACAACAATTGGTATCAGAGCAGGAACTCTAATATTTAGGAAACCCTGTTGAGTTTGATCTTGAAAAATATGAATACTAGAGAGAAACTGGAAGAAGGGTACTCTACGCAGAGGCCACCAATGTTCAATGGTAAGTTTTACACTTACTGGAAGAACAAAATGGAGATCTTTATCAAAGCCGACAATTACCAGGTATGGAGAGTCATAGAGGTAGGTGATTTTGAAGTCACTACCACTAATGACAAGAATGAGGTAATTCCTAAATCTATATCTGATTTTGATAAAGCTGATTTCGAAAAGATGGAAATTAATGCTCTTGCTATAAAACTGCTTCATTGTGGTCTTGGACCTCATGAACACAATCGTGTCATGGGATGTAAAACCGCAAAACAAATTTGGGATCTTCTTGAAGTCACTCATGAAGGTACGAGTGAAGTTAAGAGATCAAAAATAGATCTTTTGATGAACCAATATGAACTTTTTCAAATGAAATAAAAAGAGTCTATCCAAGACATGTTTACACGCTTTACTAATTTATTAATGAGCTAACATCTCTTGGTAAAGTGATTACATCTGAGGAACAGGTACGAAAGGTCCTAAGGAGCCTTCCTAGGGATCGTTGGATGGCTAAGGTAACTGCCTTACAGGAAACTAAGGACTTTACTAAGTTCAATTTGGAAAAACTTGTTGGTTCCCTCATGACTCATGAGTTGCAATTGGACAATGAGAATGGAGACATGTCCAAGCAAAATCGATTGCCTTAAAAGCTGATGAAATGAAGACTCAGAAACTGATGAAGAAGAATCCGCTCTCATGGTCCGAAAATTCAAAAGAATGTTTAGGAACATGAAGAATGGAGATTACAAAGGTAAGAATAAGAAATATTCTAACAAACTTGTTTGTCATAAGTGTGGCAGTTCTGAGCACTTCATCAAAGATTGTCCCCAACAGGAAGGGAATGAAGCAAGAGATAGGAACAAGGAATACAAAAACTCCTATACTCGATCTGACATGAAAAAAGCTATGGTTGCTGCATGGGGAGACTCTGACTCCGAAGAAGATGATCCTCAACCAAATAGGAGACTGCAAACTTCTGTCTTATGGCTTGACAATTGAATCTGATGAAGAGATTGAATCTCTTGAGGTTGGAGTGAGGGGGAACAACACATGGTACCTAGACAGTGGTTGTTCTAAGCATATGACTGGAGATAAATCAAGATTTCTCTCACTCTCAGCCTATAATGGTGGAAGTGTGACTTTTGGTGACAACAAGAAAGGTAACATAGTTGCCATGGGCAAAGTTGGTAAGTCATCGTCACATTCCATAGAAATGTGTTTCTAGTTGATGGATTAAAGCATAACTTGTTAAGTATTTCCCAATTCTGTGATAGAGGAACTGTGTGAAGTTTAATAGTGAAAAATGTTTGATGTCAACAATAGCACAAAGGATATCATTTTGGAAGGAACAAGGAAAGGAACACATATGTTGTGGATCTCAACCTTGTTCCCAAAACCAAATTCACATGCCTTAGTGTTATTGATGATGATTCATTTTTATGGCACAAGCGTCTAGGTCATGCTAGCTTTTCTTTGCTTGACAAACTGCGTTCTAAAGAACTAGTTTTAGGTTTACCCTCTACTAAGTTTCATTTAGATCATGTGTGTGATGCATGCGCAAAAGGTAAGCATGAAAAATGTGGTAAGTACCACAAGACCTTTAGAGTTAATACATATGGATTTATGTGGACCTATGAGGATACAAAGGAGTGGAAAGAAATATGTGTTAGTGATTGTAGATGACTTCTCTAGATTTACTTGGGTTATTTTTCTTTCTAGCAAGGACGAGACTTATGATGAGTTCCTTGTCTTTGCAAAGTACAAAATTTGAGTGGTCATAAGTTACTTCACCTTAGATCCGACCATGACAAAGAGTTTAAAAATTTTAAGTTCGATGACTTTCGCAGAGACAAGGATTAGATCACAATTTCTCAGCCCCTAGAACACCTCAACAAAATGGTGTTGTTGAAAGGAAGAATAGAACACTAGAAGAGATGGCTAGGACTATGCTGATAGCTAGTGGTCTTCCTAAAAACTTTTGGGCAGAAGCTGTGAATACTGCTTGTCACATTATAAATCGAGCCATGGTAAGACCTTTATTAAATAAAACGCCCTATGAGCTGTATTTTGGTAAAAAGCCCAATATTACATATTTCAGAACATTTGGATGTAAATGTTTTGTTCATAATAATGGGAAACAAAATATTGGAAAATTTGATGCTAGAAGTGAAGAAGCTGTATTCTTAGGATATTCTTCTAGTAGCAAGGCTTATAGAGTGTATAATAAAAGGTCTATGTGTGTAGAAGAAAGTGTGCATGTTATTTTTGATGAAACAGATAAATTTGATGCAAGCACACAGGTTGAAGATGACTTCGAAATAGGATTGAAAAAGATCTAAGTCTTATTGATGAGACTTTGGAAGACGAAGTCATGGGAACAAAGCCAAGGGAACAACATCCTGTTCCTGTTCCCAATGAGGAAGAAGAAGAAACTAAGTGATGATGCACTAGTGAATGAATCCACTATTGTTGAACCTGGTTCCCAAGTACAGGGAAATGAAGATGATCAAGGAAACCAAGTTTCCATCCAGGATTTCCAACCAAAGCCTTGGAAAACTCATCGTTCCCATCCTGTGGAACTAATAATCAGTGACATAAATAAGGGAACTCAAACGAGATCTCAATTGAAAAACTTTTGTGCTTTTCATGCTTTTCTTTCTATGTTGGAACCTAGGAATCATGAAGAAGCTCTCACTGATGCTGATTGGATCGTAGCAATGCAGGATGAACTTCATCAATTTGAAAGAAACAAAGTTTGGCACCTTGAACCTAAGCCTAAACATAACAAGGTTATTGGTTTAAAGTGGGTGTTTCGAAACAAATTAGATGAGTTCGGAACTATCATAAGAAACAAGGCCAGGTTAGTTGTGAAAGGATACAATCAACAGGAAGGCATTGATTATGAAGAAACTTTTGCTCCAGTTGCAAGACTGGAAGCAATTAGAATCTTCATAGCTTTTGCTGCCTTCATGGGTTTCAAATTGTATCAAATGGATGTAAAATGTGCTTTTCTAAATGGTTATCTTAATGAGGAGGTATTTGTAGAACAACCTCCAGGTTTTGAAATAAAGAATTTCCTAATCATGTCTTTAAGCTTGACAAAGCTCTTTATGGGTTAAAGCAAGCTCCAAGAGCATGGTATGAAAGACTTTCTAAGTTCCTTCTTGAAAATGAGTTTAAAAGAGGAAAATTGGATCGAACCTTGTTTTTAAAATCAAAAGGAAAACATTTATTAGTTGTTCAAATATATGTTGATGATATTATATTTGGTGCCACTAATGAATCTTTGTGCAAGGACTTTGCTAATCTCATGAGTAAAGAATTTGAAATGAGTATGATGGGTGAGCTCAACTTCTTCTTGGGGTTGCAAATCAAGCAACAGAAGAAGGAATCTACATCCATCAACAAAATACATAAAGGAACTATTGAAAAAGTATGGTTTGGAAGCATCCAAAGAAATCATACACCTATGGGAATCTCAACCAGATTGGATGAAGATTCTATAGGAACAGTGTGGATCAAACCAAGTATCGAGGTATGATTGGCTCATTACTATATCTAACTGCAAGTCGTCCTGATATTGCTTTCAGTGTAGGTTATGTGCAAGGTTTCAAGCCAATCCAAAGGAATCTCATCTCACGCTGTGAAGAGAATCCTAAGATACCTCAAGGGAACAGATGATTTAAGCCTATTCTATTCGAAAGTGATACCTTTGAATTGAAAGGATTTGCGGATGCTGACTATGCAGGAGATCTGGTCAATAGAAAGAGTACATCAGGTATGGTTCAGTTCCTTAGTCATAGTTTAGTTTCTTGGAGCACCAAGAAGCAAAACACAGTTGCTTTATCTACAGCAGAGGCTGAATATGTTGCAGCAGCAGCATGTTGTTCCCAAATGCTATGGATAAAACAACAACTACGTGACTATGGAATCTACTTTGAATGTGTTCCCATCTATTGTGATAATACTAGTGCTATTAGTATTTCTAAAGATCCCGTGCAATATTCAAGAGTCAAACACATCCATATTAGGCATCACTTTCTGAAAGATAATGTTGAAAAGGGTCTTATTAAAATGGAATTATGTGAGACTGAACGTCAAATTGCAGACATCTTGACAAACCCTTAAATAGAGATAGGTTTGAGAAATTGAGACTTGAACTTGGCTTAATCAATTGAAATGATTGCTAATATTCCCCTTTGTGTTAATTCTTTGGCATTATGTCTGGATGTGCATTTTCGATGTTTTTATTTGCTTAAATACATCACAATCTTATATGATTATTTCATATGTATAAGTAAAAATGTCTGAAAACTGCTCACCAATGTCCAATAATATTCCCCTTATTGTTCATAAGACAATTCTATGCCTTAAGTGATGACAAAGGATTAAAAGAATTAATGGAGTTCCAAAGTAGCAAAATTTCATTGTTTCCATTCATTGTTCCCAAACGCTTTTCCCAGCGTATTTGATTTAGATATTTTTTCTTCTTTTCAAAATTCGAAAAACCAAAAATATTCTGTTCAGATTTTATTTCCTAAAAATCTGATTTTTCCTTATATCTCTCAAGTTAGTTGAAGATTTTTTTAATTAGAAGAGAATTTTTTTTCATAAAAAACGTGTACATACACGGTTTTATATTATTCTTTCCTTAAACCAAATTTTTTTTTTTCCTTCCTTCTCATAAAACCGAAAACCTCTCCACAAATCATGACTACCAAAAACACTTCTCACTCTCTCTCCTCCCACAAAGCCGAAAAACCCTCTCCTTCATCCACTAAAATTGAATCACCAACACCATGGATATTCTCCCAATTCTTCATCAGAATTCTAAGGAAAAGGAAGAAAATAAGAAGAATCGGTTGAAATGGAGGTTGAAGAAGCTCATGCAACTAGTGAGGGGGAATCAGATGTTCCCGAGAGAGGAACAACTCGTGTTGCTCGAAAAAATTCCACGGCAACTAGGTATGTGCATGGACTTTTTATTGATGTTTCTTGGTGCAAAAGAGTAAACTTTCGTCAATTGCTCAATATGATTAAGTTTCAAGGGTGGGAAAATCTTTTTGTGAAATGTTATGGAAATAGTTTGATTCCTAAATTGATGGATGAATTTTGTGAAAACTTTTCCATGGATGAAGAAGGAAATTGTTCCACCTTGGTGAAGGGAACTCAAATAGATTTTAATGCTAAAATTTTGGGTAAATTGCTTGGTGTTCCCGTGAGAGGAACGATGTTTATTTCAAGAAACAACGTGGTTCATATCCATTTTCGGATATCTCTTTTGATCAATTGATTGTTAAGTATGGTGGTCAAAAGGGAAAAACATTTCTTGATCATAATCTTCTTTCCCCTTATCACAAAATTTTGTTTCACATCCTCAAGAAAGCTTTATTGCCTCGTCTTTCCAAACGTGCTCAAGTTAGCATGTTGGATTTAATTTACATTCATTGTTTAGCCTCTCAAAACACATAAACTTTCCCTCTTTAATGATTCAACATTTGAGTCATTGCATTGAAAATGGATTTGTTGTTGGATATGGAGCTTTAGTAACCGAAATTCTACTTAAGTTTAATGTGAAAATTTCGGGAACTCAGTCCATTGGAGTATCTACGGAAATATGTTGAATGTGCGTGCCTTGAATAACTTGAATGTTTGTGTTGTGAATGGAGAAGTTATTAAGGGTCGTGCTAACTTTGATGATGATGAGGATGATGATGTGGATGATGAAGTGGAAGAAGAAGAAGAAGAAAAAGAAGTTGAAGAGAAGAAAATGAAAAGCGAAAAAGAAAAAGAAAAGAAAAATCAAAAAGAAAAGAAAATTGAAAAAGAAAAGGAAGAAGCTAAGAAAAAAAGGGAAGAAGGTGGTTGATGAGGTGATAAAACCGGTTGTGAAAAGCACTAGAGCTAGTCAAAGGGTTCAAAATATGAAAGTGCTTAATTTTGCTTTGCTTGATGCCGAGAAAGTTGAGGAAGATGAAGTAAAGGTGATTGATAGGGAAGATTATGAATCTAACCTACCTCCTTCTAGGGAACCGACTCCTGTTCCCATGGAAACCAATCCTCCTTTTCCTCCATCTCCACAAAAATCTGCCTCACCCTCTACCCTAGCACCACAAATGATCCTATCCCTCCCTCTACCTCAAAACCCTCCTGTTCTGTTCCTAAAGCTAAGAAAACGTGTGTTCCCATTAACATGCTGTTCCCAAACCTAAGGAACAAACAGAGCACCCAATCCTTCTCAAGCTCCCTCGTCTTCTCAAAATCCTACCATTGGTTCTACATATACTCTAGCTCATGCTAGAAGGTTGGATTCTTTGTTTTCCTTGGTTATGGGTCATTCGGAAGCAATGATGGAGTTTGCTACGGAAGCTAAGGATTTAAATGGGTTGGTAAAAGGGGTTATGCACAAAGTTGACAAAGCCTTGGATGGACAACAAGAAATTATGGCTCGGCTTGGTGAACTTTCTTCCTCCATTCAAGCAATGAACTCTAGATTGTTGAAGTTGGAAGACATTGTGCTCAAGGGAAATGATACATTGGCCGAAAATCATCAAGAAGTGATGGCAAAGCTTCATGATGTGGTGGAAGAAGTAGAACAACCTCCCTCTCCTAAATCATAAACTTTTCTCTTAGTTGTTTTATTTTGTGTGGGAACATGAACTTTGTTTAATATTTGTCTTTTCTATCCTTCTCCTTTAATCATGCTACAATGGAACTTATTAATTTGCTAATTCTAAGTTTGATCTTTTTGCATGTGTGCGTCTAAATGAATGGCTAATATTCTTGGATTGCGGTTTTTGAGAGTTGAATGCTTTATTTGCTTATACTAACCAACTTATTTCTTACAAGTTTGGTGATGTATGTGATGTGTTTAGTGAATAATATTCATCTTTTTGAAATCGTGGACTATGTTTTTGAAGATGCCAAAGGGGGAAAGATAAGGCAAATCAGAGTAAGAGTAAATTTTTTTTGTCATAAATTATGTTCTCATATTTCGACTTTACAAAATAAAATAACGAGTCTATAATACTTAATTTAACTTGGTTACATACTTTGTTAAAATTATTTTTATATGACTTATGTGTATTATTTTTAGTATATGCCTTTTGTTGCCATCTTCAAAAAGGGGGAAATTGTTGACCCTTGAGTTTTGAAGATGACCTAACCACAAAAGACATAGTATATTTTATTTATGTTGTTGCAAGGTAATTCATGCTCGAGCTAAGAGAATACTTGATTGAAGATTAAAGCGGAGAATTAATCAAGATCGAAGTAAAGATGTTCGAGAGATGAAGAATCAAGCATGGAATGAAGATTAGAATACATTAGGGTATTTATTAATCTTCTTGTTAAGGTTGAGTAAAAGCTTTATTAAGTTCGTGGTGAATTCTCAAAGGAACTTGGTTCTGTTCCCATGAAAGGAACAGACCTGGCACTATAGGAACAAGGCTAGGAACAAGACTTAAAATTAGGGAACAAGACTTAAAACTAATTTAGGAACTTCTAAGTGACTAATATTGTGCGCCTAAGTAATTGTGTGCCCAATATAGTTGTTAGAGTTTTTAGGGATATTTGACTAAGATCCATATTTTAGGAAGTTAGTTTAAGTTTGTTAGGAAAAGATTTTAAAAGATTTTCTGATTTTAAATTAACTGATTTTCAAATATATCTTTTTAAAATATATATTTTATCTTTTATATTTTATTTAAAAGATTTAGTTTTCGAAAATTTAATATTTCCGGTTTTTAAATGTTTCGGATTTTTAAATTGTAAAACTGTTTTCCGGTTTTATAAAAGATTTTGAAAAAGATATTTTTCTTAAAAACTAGCTAATCATCTTTTGATTAATTCTGAAATAAGTCTACTTTTCGTACTTATCAATTTTGAACAAGTTAAATTACAAATAATATGACTTTTCCTTTCTTTTTTATAATTTTTAATTTCTTATTCTTTTCTTTCTCATCCCTTTGAAGAGTAAAACATATCATATTTAAGCGGTTTAATAAGTTAACAACATGCAAAGACTTGTTCAAAACAAATTGTTATTAAATGTTGACTTATTCAAGGATAATCAAAAGGTTGACTTGTTTTTAGCGGATGGCTTATAGGTTGACTTATTTTTGATAACTTTTCCATTATTTTATTTATTTATTTCTTAAAATCTAGTTTACACGCCTAAAGGTTTACTGCTACATGTTTTATGTAGTTAGTGGATTTTGTGGCTTAAGTTAATTATCCTCCAAGTATTTAATTAAATTAAATAAGTTTAATTATTCTCCAAGTTTTGCAAAAACTACGTAATGTGTTACTGCTTCTATGAAGTGAAGTAGTGGATTAGTGGATGTTTTACATGATATGGAATAATTAATTTAATTTAATTAATTAATTAAACATCATGGAGAACATGTGATAATGATTTAAGTTAGTGGAGAACATGTC
Source organism: Beta vulgaris subsp. vulgaris (assembly GCF_026745355.1). NCBI lineage: Eukaryota > Viridiplantae > Streptophyta > Magnoliopsida > Caryophyllales > Amaranthaceae > Beta > Beta vulgaris. The sequence goes on along the minus strand of NC_079209.1, from coordinate 41,742,141 downwards.
TTGTCTTAATTGTCTATAAATAGGCGCCTAATTCATTTGAGCAAAATTGTGTCTGACTTTTATTAGTCACACCAAAAAGGGTGTCTGACCTAGTTAATTTGTCCTAAGTTATCTAAAGTGTCAGTGCCTTTTCCTTAAGAGAATTCATACTTACATTAATCGAGTTTATTACTCTTCCATTATTTTATAAAGTGTATTTTTGAGAAAAAGGGTTTGAGTGAACTCTTGTAAGTGTGAGAAAGCTTTGAGTGAAGCAAGAGAAAGAGAAAGAGAAAGGAACTTCCAGTGAAGTTTGAGAGAAAACGTCAGTTGTTGGGAACTGTCGTTGGGAACTTGAGTTGAGTGACTTAAGTTGAGAATCGAGAGAAAAGTAATAGGTTGTAATCAGAGTTGTTTTGGCCTATTATAGTGGAAAGTTGTTTAAAATCCCTTGTGGTCGAGGTTGTTTCTTCCTACTAGGCCTAGGAAGTTTTTTCCTCGTAAAATCTCTCGTGTTCCTATTGTTTGTTCCCAAGTTTACTTTTAATTCCGCAAAAAGTAGAGCTTATTCTCTCACTATAATTCACCCCCCTCTTATAGTGCTCATATTATACAACAAGAAGGAACTAGCTATATGCCAAATTCTCTAAGTGTGAGTTTCATTTGGAGAAAGTAGCATTTTTGGGTCATTTCGTGTCTAAGGAAGGAGTCTCAGTAGATCCTACCAAAATTCAAGCTGTGAGTAGCGAGTGGCCAACTCCAAAGAGTGTGTCAGACATTAGGAGTTTCTTGGGTTTAGCTGGCTATTATAGGAGATTCGTGCGAGATTTCTGAAGATAGCAAGCCCCTTGACTAATTTGATGAAAAAGGAGTCCAAGTTTGAGTGGAATGAGAAGTGTGAGGAAGCTTTTCAGATCTTGAAGGATCGTTTAACCACTGCACCTGTTTTAACCCTACCTGATGGGAATGAGGATTTGAGGATTATAGTGATGCTTCGAAAAATGGTTTGGGTTGTGTGTTGCAACAGAATGGTAAGGTAATGCTATGCATCGCGTCAATTGAAACCTTATGAGGCTAATTACCCTACCCATGTTTAGAGTTAACTGCCATAGTGTTTGCATTAAAGATTTGGAGACATTATCTTTATGGAGCAACTTGTAAGATATTTACAGACCATAAGAGTTTAAAGTACATGTTTACTCAAAAAGACTTGAATATGAGGCAGAGAAGATGGTGAGTTGATTAAGATTACGATTTAGACATCCAGTATCATGAGGGAAAGCCAATGTGGTGGCTGACGCCTTGAGTAGGAAATCGAGTCATAGTTGAGTACTTTGATAGTCCCTGAGGAGTTGTGAGATATGCAAAGGTTGAGCCTAGAAATTTTAAATCCTGGGGAAAGTGAGGCTAGACTTAGTAATCTTTTTTTAGGAGTGTCAGTTTTCGACGAGATTATTGAGGGTCAAGTCGGGGATGAGCACCTAGACAAGATCAAGGAGAAAATGAAGCAAGGAAAGAAGTAGACTTCAAGATTCATGATGATGGGAGTCTAAGGTTTAAAGGGAGGTGGTGTGTACCACAGAAGTGCAATGACCTTAAGAGACGTCTTATGGACGAGGGGCATAATACTCCATATTCTGTGCACCCTGGGGTGACAAGCTGTATAAAGACCTTAAGGTGATCTATTGGTGGCCAAACATGAAGCGAGAGGTAGCTGAATATGTGTCTAAGTGTCTGACCTGTCAGAAGTGAAGATAGACCATAAGAGACCCATGGGAAATTCAATCGTTAGAGGTCCTGGATGGAAGTGGGATTCGATTTCTATGGACTTTGTGACTGCCTTACCCAAGACGAGAGTGGAAATGAACCATTTGGGTTATTGTGGATAGACTGACCAAGTCCGCCGTGTTTCATACCTATTAAGGAGACATGGAAAAAGAAGCAACTCGCTAAGACCTATATCAAACTGTAGTGAGATTGCATGGAGTTCCAAAGGACATTATCTCGGATCGTGACTCTAGATTTCTATCTAAGTTCTGGAAAAAGGTCCAATTAAACCTTGGGACAACATTGAAAATGAGTACCGCCTTTCACCCTGCGACCGATGGTCAGACTGAGAGGACTAATCAGACTATGGAAGATATGTTGAGAGCTTGTGCAATTGATTTTCAAGGAAGTTGGGAGGACCAATTAGATTTGATTGAGTTTTCTTACAACAATAGTTACCATGCGAGTATAAAGATGGCACCTTTGAGGCATTATATGGACGGAAGTGTAGAAGTCCCATTTGCTGGAATGACTTTAGGAAAATATAGTTTTGGGGACTGAATTTATTGAGGAGACCGTCAAGAATGTCAATTGATTCAGGCTCGAATTCAAGCTGCGCAAGATAGGCAGAAAAGTTATGCAGATTTAAAACGTCGCGAAGATGATTTGCTGTAGGTGATAAAGTATTCTTGAAAGATATCACCCACTAAAGGCGTTATGAGATTTGGGAAAAAGGGCAAGCTAAGTGCTAAATATGTAGGCCCATATGAGATTTTGGAGCGCATTGGGAAAGTAGCTTATAGATTGGCATTGCCAATGGAGTTTGAAAAGATGCATGATGTATTCAACATCTCCCAACTTAAGCGCTATATCCCTGATGAGCGTCATGTGTTAGAGCCTGAAAGAGTGCAGATAGATAGTAGCCTACATATGAGGAAAGACCTGTCAAGATTCTCGACAGGAAAGTGCGTAGTACGCGCAACAAGATGTTCATATTGTCAAAGTTCTTTGGTCTAACCACGAGTCAGAAGAGGCAACGTGGGAAGCCGAAGAGATATGAAGAAAAAGTATCCAGACCTATTCCTTGAGGTGAGTTACGAGGGCGTAACTCGTTTTCTTTAAGGGGGGTAGAATGCGATAAATTTCGCGCTTTTGTCTATTTTTATGAGATTTTCATGCATATGTATGCCTATGTCGGGCAATTTGCACATGTTAGTGCAAAAGAAGTAGAGTCTCCGCATAAGAAAAGTGTTCATAAGTAACACAAGTGTTTTAAAAATGGGAAAGTGCACAGAGGCACTATCTTTCTTCAAAAGTTTTCGAAATGTTGAGTTCAAACTTTTGAAAGTACGAGGGTTTTGTGTTAAGTTTCGGGACGAAACTTCTTTTAAGGGGGGTAGACTGTAATCCCCCACAATTTTTAAAGAATTTCATAAATATATTAATATTTATGTAGTTATATTTAAATCCAAATGAGTTTGGAAAATGATTTGACTTTTAAAAAGGGTTGACTATTTTAAAAGTCAACTGAAATTATTTTTCATAGCTTAATAAAATTTGAAATATTTTAATTAAGCATGTTTTAATAAGAGTTTAAATACTAAAAGTATATTGAAAAGGTAGTTAATGGAATCGAAAGCCCAAAAGTGATAAAAAGGGAAAGAGTAATTTGATGACTAAAGTTTTAGATAGCTCATCTTATTAGTCATCAAGGTTCACTAATTAAAATCTCTTTCCTAAGCCCACAAGTACAAGCCTTTATATAAATATCCTAAAAACCCAATTATTTTACCCTACACACTTTATTTCTCTCCTCTTCTCACGTCATTCTTCCTCTCTCCACCACTACAAGAAAAATCGTCTATAGAGGCAAGGTAAATTTGCCTCTAAAAACAAAGATGTAGCCTCTAATTACTTTTTGAAGCAAAATTAGTGGTTGTTTCTAATAGTTCCGTCGCTAATTAATGGTTGCCTCTAAATGTCCCCTTTTAAGGCGATATAACTTGTTGCCTCTAAAAGGCTCTATATTTAGAGGCAACAATATATTTTTGCCTCAGAATATAATTAGAGACAACCATATATTCTTATCGCAAAATATAATTAGAGGCAATATGAAATATTGTTTCTAAAAACCATATATTCAAAGGCAACCATATAATTTTGCCTCGCAATATTGTTAGATGTAATATAATAAGTTGCTTCTAAAAACCATTTATGTTTATGGGTAATTATATGATTTTGCTTCGAAATATAATTAGAGTCAATATAAATTTTTTTTTTCTGAAAATTAATATATTTAGGAACAACCATATTATTTTAACTCAAAATAGAATTAGAGACAATGTCTTGTTTTCCAAATTATTGATATTCAAATGTAATATGACCAAAAAACAATTTGGTGCACTATTTTTAAATTTCCAAGCATGATAACCTATAATAAGTAACCTTAATAATATTGCAAAAGTAAACCAAAAAATTTCAAGAAAATCAAAGATCTATTTTACTCTAAGCAATATTATTAACCAAAAGCGAATAAACTGTAGTACAAGCTCAAAAACCGCAGTACAACATTAATCAAATAAAACACAAAGATAACAAAAAAACACCAAAGTTGAACCAAATCAACATTATCCACAATAATACAAAATCTCAAATCTTAATGATCTCAATAATCAACTATACATGCATTAAGAGTTTGCCTAAAAGAAATTGAAAGAACCAATTTGTTAACTATACAATTTTTTTTGGAGAAGCTTGGATTCCTACTCATGCTAGACTTCTCATCATCTTCAAACATCCGCTACATCATAAAAAGAATTAGCCAACCAATGAAAAATTATAATAAACATTAAACAAGTCACTTGAAAACCTCAAAGTGACATCAAACTGAATATTAAGGAAAAAAATCATAGGGACTTCATTAGTTAAAAGAAAACAAGTCACTTGAAAACCTCAAAGTTGAGCCACAAATCATGCATTGCAGATTTTATATACTCAAACTTGAAACCAGAAAAGAAAAAAAATTACATTACATTGATGCACATAATTTTTTATCTCTAATTGTGCTTTAGTTACAACATTCAAATAAAACAGAGCATCATTAAATCAATCATAATTTTAGTGAGGAAAATATATCTATCAGAAAATGAACCGTAGTTCCAAAACATAAACGATCGTTTAGAGGAATTTCAAAACCCGCATGTAACTTAACCTACATTTTCTTGTGAAAATTGAAGTGCAATCGTCTAGGACCAGCCACAGAGCCCTACACCTCTCTCCGAAATCATCCTCCAAGAATCACCTCACAATTATAACGATAATCAATAATCAATCTTAACTAATCTAAGAAAATGAAACCATAACCAATTCCTAATTTAGAAATTATCAACCTTTAACGTTCTAATTTCCTTAATCCTTAATTCATCATGAGAATTCTAATTATAGAGCCAAACTAACTAAATTCAACTCACAACCTTCACCTAAACCAAGAACAACAACGCACTGCCACAACTACAACAACGCACTGCCACAACAACAACTACAACAACAAACAATAACAACAGCAACCCAACAACATCCATCACAACAACTCCACAACAACCACCACAACTACAACAACATCCATCACAACAACTCCACAACAGCCACCACAACTACAACAACAGGGCAGCAACAACAACAAACAACAACAACTCAACACCACCACTACAACAATCCGAACGACAACAGAACAAAACTACCAACAACAACAATAACACCAGCAGTAACAACAACAACGCTACAGCCACACCAACAATCATAACAGCAACAACAACACCAAACCAGCAACAATTCACAACCCATTAACTATAAACCACCACAACAGAACAACAAACACCAGCAACTCGGGCTTGGTATTTGTAAATTTCAAAAAGAAATCAGAAACTGAATTAACGAGGTATGATTTACCTCTGCTCACAAGAGCAGCGAAGAACAGGGGACAGAAGGGTCTCGAAGCTTCGGCAAGGCTGGTTGTCGGTCTGTTGGTGGGGCGCACTTGATGAGGCGATGGAAGCAGGCGGCGGTTTCCGATCGAGTAGCTACAGGAGTACCGAACAGAAGCAGCAGCACACAAAGCGAACGACGCGCGAAGGGAAGAGGGGAGCTAGGCGTCGAAGTGGTATCGGGTTCCGGCGAGATAGGGAAAATTCCGGCAACATCAGGCGAGAGAAGAGAATTAGGCTTTGGGTTTAACTGGGAGACATAGAAGGGTTTGAGGGTTTGACGGGAGTGAGGGAACGGGTTTTAGGGGGTTTGGTTTGGGTAACCACCAGTATGAGAAGGAATGGGGTTTTGTTAAGTTAAACCGATAAAAGGGGAAAAAAGAATTAGAGGGTAAACCGATTTTGGTTTTTCAAATTTGCGAAACATCGTTTAACTAATTGCACGAAATCCAAAATATAAAATAATAATCACAGAAATAATCTCATATAATTAAATAAATAAATACATTACAATATGACAAATACAAATAATACTCCACAACTCAAATTAAATAAAAATTTTCGATATCTAGAATACACTATTGTTTATTTATGGAACTTGTGAGTTTGTCGCTATGAAATTTATATGACACTAAATACAAGGCTTTAGAGACAACTAACATATTTGATGCTAAAAAAATTGGCTTAGAACAACTAATTCATGTGACGTTAAATACATGCTTTAGATACACTAACTACAGTTGATGCAAAAAATGGCTTTAGAGACAACTAAATTCATGTAACGCTAAATACATGGCTTTAGAGACAACTAACTACAATTGATGCTGAAAAAAATGGCTTTAGAGACAACTTAAACTCATGTGACGTAAATACATGGCTTTAGAGACAACTAACTACAGTTGATGCTAAAAAAATGGCTTTAGAGAAACTAAATTCATGTGTGCTAAAAATATGGATTTAGAGACAACCAATATTCATGTGATGCTAAAACATGGTTTTAAGGCAACAACATTCATCTGATGCTGAAAAGTATTTTAGAGGCACCGGAATATACTTGACACTAAAAACCATATAATTTAGAGGCAACCATGTTTATGTGATGGTAAAAGAGGTTTTAGAGGCAAGTCGGCCAAATGATGTGCCTCTATAGCCAATTTTTTTTGTAGTGCACTCGACATTCACTCTCTCTCCTCCTTGTGCGTCGTTTCTTCAAGTTTTCTCTCAAAAGTTTGTCTCTTCTTCTTCAAGTAACGTTTCTTGTTCAACAAGAAACGTCACAATGTTTTTTTATAGCCAAGAACTGACTGACCCGGCCCCTCCAGTGGCTGCTGCTGTCCGGCGCCCTTCCTCATCATTGTTGTGGTTGTTTTTTCTTCCTCTCAAGATTCATTAATGTACTAGTTTTTATGTTATTTTATTAATAATTAACATGTTTATGATTTAAATTACTGTTTATGCATATATATATTCGGTTATTATTTATACATAAAATTTCAGATTTAATATGTTAAGTTTATTTAGTTTTTTATCATGAGATTTATAGTTTTTAGGTTTTAATTACTAGAAACTATATATATAAAGTATAAATCATGAATTTGTTAGTACATAATTTTATATGTATGAATATATTTTCAGAAGATTTATTAAATATTATAAGTGCTGTAATTTCAGAAATAAGTATTTTAAGAGTTTTAAATGATTTTTAATCACTAGAATAGTTGTACTATACTAGGGATTAAAAATAACGAAAGTTTGGTACGTAAAAACGATTTTAAAGCACGTTTAAGGCGGTTTTGATCGTTTTAAAGTTGCTGTAAATTTTAGTTCAAGATATTTATTTTCTAGGTGGAGATTTCGTAGTACGAGACTTTTAGCGAGTAAAAGTGGCCTACCGATTTGTTTATACAAGGTACGTACATCGTTTACGTGCTATGTGATTTAGAAGCATGCTCTAAGGGGTCGTTTGGTTCAATAAACTGGAATGGATTGGTATGAAAATCCATACCAAGGTGGAATGGAGTCAAAAATCCATACCAATCTAAAATTGTTTGGTTTAATGTTGGAATGGATCCTACCTCCATTTCTCATGTTTGGTTAACTATGGAATGGACTCTTTTGCTTAAATTATTTTATTTTATAATATTATAACCATCCAAAATTATTTAACTTGTTATCTCAGAATTTAATCAAAATCCAACTCCAAATTTGCAAAACAACTATTTTTTAATTAAAACAAGTATTGTAGAACAATATTGTCATGAAAAGCAAAAGAATCAAATCTACATATGATGCCCAGTAACTTAGAAAAAGAACAAACTTATTTCAAAAAAAAAAAACAAAAGGAAAAAAAATAACAAACTTCATCCGTGAAGTTTCTTGGTTGGTGAAAAATTGTTCATAATTACTAGGCGCATCAAATCCAATTGTTGATGGCCGTCGCCTGACCAAAAATGGCCGTCAAAGCATTCGCCGGAGAAGATGGAAGAAGCCACCAGTAATGGCTCGCAAGAAATTTGTGGCAAAGAAGACGAAAGGAACCACTGATAATGGCTCGCTAGAAGCTTGCGGCGAAGAAGATGAAAGGAACCACCGGTAATGTCTTTGCTAGAAACTTGCGGCGGAGAAGACGAAGGAACAACCTGTGATGGTTGTTGGATTTCAAAGATGAATTAGGGTTTGTATCTTGGGTGGAATGGAATGAGAATCTTAGGGGGTAAGGTGGGTATGAGATAGTAGGGGATTAGGGTAGAGTTAGAATCCATTGGGTATCACATTTCATGGTAAAAATACCCAACCAAACAATAGAATGGATTTAACTCCATTCCAACCCATTCCAGGAGGCCCAACCAAACAGCCCCTAAGAGTATTTTATTTATTAGTATCATGTATAGGACTCTATTTGTTCATATATATGATTACTGGAATTGTTTTACATGCTATTTGCCTGTGTGCTACATGTAAACTAGAAGTGTTTATGATTATAAATGTTTGTATGGAAGATTGACGCAAGCAGGATAAGTCAAGTTTATTTATTAATTCGTGAGTGAATTAATGTAAGTTAGAGTGAATCATGTTTTACATGGATTCTTGAGTATTGTTATTATCTTATAAGGACCGTGGATCTTATTTGGTAAGTGGCAAGTTATACCTATATAAAGGTAAAGTTTATTGTTGGCTAGGTTCAACAAGTAAAGTTAGTAAAGTATAAAAAGGAAGTTAAAGGAGTCTTGATTGATAAGTTGTGAACACTTAATAATCTGAAGATAAAAAGAGATTCTGTTATGATTGTTTGAGTATTAGTTATGTGTTGCTTGTTTGTTGTGTCAACACAAGTAATAAAATATATTCAACGTAAAGTGAAACGAGAATAGGTTATAGACTTTAGACTGGTGCACGTCTGGAGTTGGACATAAGGGTTGGGTTATGGTGAGCGTGCCATAGCTTTTCTAGGAATGGATTGATCACCATCCCTCTTTATTTCAAAGGTTCCTCGATATCGCAGGTCACTCTGAAATGCGGAGTCGCGCCCGCATTTCATCTTAGTAGGCAAGACAACTCGTCCTAATAACTATTCCATTTAAGTGATAAAAATTTGGTTAAAGTTTAGTTCAATAAAAGTTGTCTGCAGATTATTATATACTTATGTTATTATTTGTTTCTGCATGTTATTTTGTAGTATCATGTTTAGGATTATTTATGTCTGATATGTAGTACCCAACTTTGCTGATTACGTGCTTGTTGTGTTGGTGATCATGGCTTTGCCTATTGATCCTTGGTGATCCTTCGGGGGAGCAGAGTCAAGACAGCATTGACATTACAGGTTCGCAGATGCATCTCATTGGGAATCTGGAATGGAGAGACTCTTGTATTACTAGTATCATTTAAGTTGTTTTCGTAGGAACTTATGTTTTCAGACAATAGTTAAGTTGGTGTGTTTTTAGTTCTGACATTGTTTGTTGAAAGTTTTAATAAAGTTGTTTTAGAAGTTGTTTTCCGCTGCAAAATTCTGAGTAAGCCGAAACGTTATCACACGGGCGATAATGCCTGGGTAATTCTCTAAGGTTTATTATAAAAACATTTTCTAGAAAAAGAGAATTATCGGGGTGTTACAAAGTGGTATCTGGGAGCTTTAGGTTAGTTTAAGACTTATAGGCGCCTAACTAACTAGCTTATTAAGTGACTTAGCTTATTAAGCTACCTAGCTTATTAGTTATTTGAAGGAAACCTTAGTATTGCTCCTACGTTTTCATTTCGAAAAGTTGAACATAGAATATTTTTTTTACCAGAAAATTTTTTATTATACACCGAAAATTTTTTTTCCAGAAAATTGGAGGTTCGAAATTTTTTTTTTTTTCGGAAAAACCTGAGCTTCGAAATTTTTTTTTCAAATAAATGCTGAATCCGAAATTTTTTATTTGGCCGAGTCGAAATTTTGTTTTTCTTTTTCGGAAATTGTTAGGCTCGAAAAAAAAATTATTATTCGAAATTTGTTTTAGACACGTAAGTAATGTTAATTATAAAAGTGTCTGCATTATTTTTCATGCTTTTAAGGTTTATAGTATTGCATTGTGAGAATGGGTAGTATAAGAAGGGCATATAGGATAGAAATATTATATGCCTGCATTAAAAATTTAGTTCAGCATCATTATTATTTTTCTTCCTTGCAAATCTGCATATTATCATTTCTTTTTGTAATGATGCATTATTATTATACTTCCCTGCTATTGATGCATGAATATTTTTCTTCCCTGCTAACTGTTTATAATTCTTGCCTGCAAAGTGTATATTTACATGCCTTTGTTTTTGTTTACCCTTGTTATTTGTGGGAACACGTTAGAAAGAGTGCTAAACCTTCTGGTTTATTGTGTTGTAGCTCTACGAATATGGCTGCTAATCTAGGCAATTATTTTAACCCCATCGTTCTGACTGACGATGAAGCCGACGACTTTAATGCACCCATTGACCATAGAGAGTATGAAGACCTGCATTGGACAATGCGTTGTATTAGGGATGATGAAGTCATCATAGAGATGGACCGTGCTAGAGGTACCACTAGGGAGGATATTTATGATGCATGTTTCAGGTATGCATCTGAACCTGAAGAGGACGAAGACACCATACCTATTAGAAGGTCTAAGATTCAGAGAAAGTTCATCGATTACTATGAGGATGAAGAAGAGGATGAAGCTAGTGATGAAACCTTCATACCTGAGCAGTATAAGGAAGACAAGGATAAGGATGGCAATGTAGTGCATAGGTTATATATATACTTATATATATATATATATATATATATACATAAGATTTTAGTTATAAGAATAATGTTGGATGTGTGCCAACAAGGACAAAGGTGTTTTATAGAGTTATCATTTTAGGAAAATATAGATACTAGTGTGTTATTTTATTTCACATTATTTTTCCCTTCTATGGAAGAATAAAAATATAGTTTATTTTATTGGGAGTAAGAATTTATTTTGGGCACGTGATGGGAAATATTTTTATTTATTTATTTTCATTATGTGATTATATTTTCTTGCTCAATTCCATTTCATGTTGATATGAATATATTTACGTGAACAATTATATGAATATTAGAGAACATTTCATTTGAAACTTAGTGGAATTGATTGTTGATGCGATCTTTAATGATCAAATCAAGTGTTGCTTTTAGATGACTATGTAAGTTTTCTGGAACCTGAGTAGAGTTATATTACTTTCAGGTCCCAAGTAGAATGGCTAACAACACTGAACTAGCTGATGCTATTCGCCTCTTGGCGGAGAAACTGAATCAGGACAAGGTCGAACGTCCAGAGACTGCTGGAGAGATGTTCGAAAGACTGGCCAAAGTGAAACCACCTTACTTTAAGGGACAATCTGACCCTACCTTCCTAGAAAACTGGATTAGGGAATTTGAAAAGTATTTGAGGTAGTGAATTGCCCTGCTAATATGAGAGTAGGCCAGGTGTTTTATACTAAAGGATGAGGCTGACTTTGGTGGAGAGAAAATGGGGCTAGATTAGTGCTGCTGAGGGATTCAATTGGGAAGCCTTTGTGGTTGTTTGAGAGGAAATTTTACCCTGCCTTCATGAGAAAACAAAAGCTCAAGAGTTTATCAACCTTAGAATGGGTAGTATGACCATTTCTGATACTATAGTAAATTCATACCCTGTCTAGGTTTGCACTGAGGTTGTAGCTACTGAGGAGCTTAAGGCTCAGAGGTTCGACAAGGGTTGACTGATGAAATCCAGCTGGGATTAGGGGTGAGACCTTTACATCTTTAGATGTGGTGTATGGGAGAGCTTCTCATATTATGGTTGCAATCAAGAAGAGATAAGAAGAATGGATAGTTGGTGAAAAGAGAAAAGAGGTTAGTACTGGGGGAAACCAAATAATTTAAGAAAAACCGGAATGGAAATGGAATTTCAAGGAGAACAACCAGGAAACCGTAGTCAGGGTAGACCTGAAGGGTTACATTGCAAGAAGTGTGACAAAAACCATCCTGGGAGGACTGAAGGGAGATTAGTGACTGTAACTATTGCCAGAAGAAGGGTCACAGGAGTATGAGTGCTTCTCCAAGCACGGGAAAGATCTGAAACTCAGGGAATGGTAATAGGCTAGATCAGGGTCCAATCAGAAGGGAACCAGGGCCTAAGCCTGGAGGTCAGAATAACCAAGGAAACTATGTAGGCCTGCTAATGAAAATCCTACCCAGAAAAGCCTGCGGAAAAGTGTTCGTGATGAGTCATAGCGAAGCAGAGAGGTCCGCTGATGTGGTAACTGGTAATTTCTCTATTAATTCAGTTTTCGTTAAAACGTTATTTGATTCGGGGGCGACCTATTCTTTTATTTCGTCTTCTGTTTAAAGAGTCTGGGGTTAGTAGAATATGAACAATTGACTTGTCTATAGTATTCCTACTGGGGAAGTCGTTAAGTGTACTAAGTTGTTCAAGAACCTGCCTTTGAAGATAGGAGGGAGTGTCTTTCCATCCGATTTAATCGAGTTTAACTTAGGAGACTTAGATGTGATTCTTGGGATGAACTGGTTGAGTCATTACAAGGCCAGGATGATTGTGAAGTTCAAAAGTAGTGTTGAGAAACCCTTCGGGAAAATTGACCTCATATAGACGATTTGGGAAACCAAGAATTTGGAGTGATTCTGCTATGCAAGTGCAGAAGTTGATGAGAAAGGGGTGTGAGCTATTTTTTGTAGCGTGCAAGATGTAGTAAGGAAGTGAGTTAAAACTTGAGGATGTTCCAATAGTGAATGAGTTTATGGAGTATTTCCGAGTGAAATTTCAGGTATGCCGCCTGCAAGAGCGTTGAGTTTACCATAGACTTAGTTCCTGGAACTGCACCTATATCTAAGGCACCTTATAGAATGGCACCTCCTGAGATGAGTGAGTTAAAGACGCAATTGCAAGAACTTTTGGATAAGGTTATATCAGACCTAGTGCATCCCTTGGGGAGCTCCTGTTTGTTTCGTAAGAAAAAGGATGGGAGTATGAGGTTATGTATCGACTATAGGGAGTTGAACAATGTTACCATCAAGAAAAGTACCCTTTGCCTAGAATAGATGACCTATTCGATCAACTGAATGGAGCGAGTGTGTTCTCGAAGATTGACTTACGTTCAGGATATCATCAATTGAGGGTAGTCGATAAGGATGTACCTAAGACTGCCTTTAGAACGCGTTATGGTCACTACGAGTTCACTGTAATGCCATTTGGGTTAACCAATGCTCCTGCATATTTATGGACTTGATGAATAGGATCTTTCATGAGTTTTTGGATAAGTTCGTAGTGGTTTTCATTGATGACATTTTGATATATTCGAGGAATGAAACGAGCATGATGAACATTTAGAATTTTTGGAAACTTTGAGAAGAACCACTATATGCCAATTCTCTAAGTGTGAGTTTCGTTTGGAGAAAGTAGCATTTTGGGTCATTTGTGTCTAAGGAAGGAGTCTCGTAGATCCTGCTAAATTCAAGCTGTGAGTGAGTGGCCAACTCCAAAGAGTGTGTCAGACATTAGGAGTTTCTTGGGTTTAGCTGGCTATTATAGGAGATTTGTCGAGATTTCTCGAAGATAGCAAGACCATGACTAATTTGATGAAAAAGGAGTCCAAGTTTGAGTGGAATGAGAAGTGTGAGGAAGCTTTTCAGATCTTGAAGGATCGTTTAACCACTGCACCTGTTTTAACCCTACCTGATGGGAATGAGGGATTTGAGGTCTATAGTGATGCTTCGAAAAATGGTTTGGGTTGTGTGTTGCAACAGAATGGTAAGGTAATAGCTTGCATCGCGTCAATTGAAACCTTATGAGGCTAATTACCCTACCCATGATCTAGAGTTAGCTGCCATAGTGTTTGCATTGAAAGATTTGGAGACATTATCTTTATGGAGCAACTTGAAGATATTTACAGACCATAAGAGTTTGAAGTACATATTTACCAAAAAGACTTGAATATGAGGCAAGAAGATGGCTGAGTTGATTAAGGATTACATCTAGACATCCAGTATCATGAGGGGAAAGCAAATGTGGTGGCTGACGCCTTGAGTAGGAAATCGAGTCATAGCTTGAGTTTTGATAGTCCCTGAGGAGTTGTGTAGATATGCAAAGGTTGAGCCTAGAAATTTTAAATCCTGGGGAAAGTGAGGCTAGACTTAGTAATCTTTCTTTGGGAGTGTCAGTTTTCGACGAGATTATTGAGGGTCAAGTCGGGGATGAGCATCTAGACAAGAAAGAGAAAATGAAGCAAGGAAGGAAGTAGACTTCAAGATTCATGATGATGGGAGTCTAAGGTTTAAAGGGAGGTGGTGTGTACCACAGAAGTGCAATGACCTTAAGAGACGTCTTATGGACAGGGGCATAATACTCCATATTCTGTGCACCCTGGGGGTGACAAGTGTATAAAGACCTTAAGGTGATCTATTGGTGGCCAAACTGAAGCGAGAGGTAGCTGATATGTGTCTAAGTGTCTAACCTGTCAGAAAGTGAAGATAGACCATAAGAGACCCATGGGGAAATTCAATCGTTGAGGTTCCTGGATGGAAGTGGGATTCGATTTCTATGGACTTTGTGACTGCCTTACCCAAGACGAGAGTGGAAATGACACCATTTGGGTTATTGTGAATAGACTGACCAAGTCCGCCGGGTTCATACCTATTAAGGAGACATGGAAAAAGAAGCAACTCGCTAAAACCTATATCAAGCATGTAGTGAGATTGCATGGAGTTCCAAAGGACATTATTCGATCGTGACTCTAGATTTCTATCTAAGTTTGGAAAAAGGTCCAATTAAACCTTGGGACAACATTAAATGAGTACCGCCTTTCACCCTGCGACCGATGGTCAGACTGAGAGGACTAATCAACTATGGAGATATGTTGAGAGCTTGTGCATGATTTTCAAGGAAGTTGGGAGGACCAATTAGATTTGATTGAGTTTTCTTACAAATAGTTACCATGCGAGTATAAAGATGGCACCTTTGAGGCATTATATGGACGGAAGTGTAGAAGTCCCATTTGCTGGAATGACTTTAGGAAAATAGTTTTGGGGACTGAATTTATTGAGGAGACCGTCAAGAATGTCAATTGATTCAGGCTCGAATTCAAGCTGCGCAAGATAGGCAGAAATTATGCAGATTTAAAACGCGCGAAGATGAGTTTGCTGTAGGTGATAAAGTATTCTGAAAGTATCACCCACTAAAGGCGTTATGAGATTTGGGAAAAAGGGCAAGCTAAGTGCTAAATATGTAGGCCCATATGAGATTTTGGAGCGCATTGGGAAAGTAGCTTATAGATTGGCATTGCCAATGGAGTTTGAAAAGATGCATGATGTTATTCAATCCCAACTTAAGCGCTATATCCCTGATGAGCGCATGTGTTAGAGCCTGAAGAGTCAGATAGATAGTAGCCTCACATATGAGGAAAGACCTGTCAAGATTCTCACAGGAAAGTGCGTAGTACGCGACAAAGGATGTTCATATTGTCAAAGTTCTTTGGTCTAACCACGAGTCAGAAGAGGCAACGTGGGAAGCCGAAGAGGTATGAAGAAAAAGTATCCAGACCTATTCCTTGAGGTGAGTTACGAGGGCGTAACTCGTTTTCTTTAAGGGGGTAGAATGCGATAAATTTCGCGCTTTTGTCTATTTTTATGAGATTTATGCATATGTATGCCTATGTTGGGCAATTTGCACATGTTAGTGCAAAAGAAGTAGAGTCTCCGCATAAGAAAAGTGTTCATAAGTACACAAGTGTTTTAAAAATGGGAAAGTGCACAGAGGCACTACTTTTTCAAAAGTTTTCGAATATTGAGTTCAAACTTTTGAAAGTACGAGGGTTTTGTGTTAAGTTTCGGGACGAAACTTCTTTTAAGGGGGTAGACTGTAATCCCCACAATTTTAAAGAATTTTCATAAATATATTAAAGTATTTATGTAGTTATATTTAAATCCAAATGAGTTTGGAAAATGATTTGACTTTTAAAAAGGGTTGACTATTTTAAAAGTCAACTAAAATATTTTTCATAGCTTAATAAAATTTGAATATTTTAATTAAGCATGTTTTAATAAGAGTTTTAAATATTAAAAGTTATTGAAAAGAAGTTAATGGAATCGAAAGCCCAAAAGTGATAAAAAGGGAAAGAGAATTTGATGACTAAAGTCTTATATCCATCTTATTAGTCATCAAGTTCATTAATTAAAATTCTTTTCCTAAGCCCAAAGGTAAGCCTTTATATAAATATCCTAAAAACCCAATTATTTACCCTACACACTTTATTTCTCTCCTCTTCTCACGTCATTCTTCCTCTCTCCACGGCATTCCTCTTCTCCTCCTTGTGCGTCGTTTCTTCATTTTCTCTCAAAAGTTTGTCTCTTCTTCTCAAGTAACGTTTCTTGTTAACAAGAAACGTCACAAATCTTTTTGAGCCAAGAACCGACTGCCCGCCGCCCTGCTGTGCTGCTGCTGTCCGGCGCCCTTCCTCTCATTGTTGTGGTTGTTTTCTTTCTTTCCTCTCAAGATTCCATTAAAGTACTAGTTTTTATGTTATTTTATTATATTACATGTTTATGATTTAAATTATTTATATGCATATATATATTTCGGTTATTATGTTTTATATAAAAATTTCAGATTTATATGTTAAGTTTATTTTAGTTTTTATCATGAGATTTAGTTTTTAGGGTTTTTAATTACTAGAAACTATATATATAAAGTATAAATCATGATATTTGGTTAGTACATATTTTATATGTATTGAAATATTTTCAGAAGATTTATTAAATATTATAAGTGCTGTAATTTCAGAAAATAAGTATTTTAAGTTTTAAATGATTTTTAATCACTAGAATAGTTGTACTATACTAGGGATTAAAAATAACGAAAGTTTGTACGTAAAAACATTTTAAAACACGTTTAAGGGGTTTTGATCGTTTTAAAGTTGCTGTAAATTTTGTTCAAGATATTTATTTTATTATTTTATTTTCTAGGCGGAGATTTCGTAGTAGGAGACTTTTAGCGAGTAAAAGTGGCCTACCGTTTGTTTATACAAGGTACGTACATCGTTTACGTGCTATGTTATTTAGAAGCATGCTCTAAGAGTATTTTATTTATTAGTATCATGTATAGGACTCTATTTGTTCATATATATGATTACTGGAATTGTTTTACATGCTATTTGCCTGTGTGCTACATGTAAACTAGAAGTGTTTATGATTATAAATGTTTGTATGGAAGATTATGCAAGCAGGATAAGTCAAGTTTATTTATTAATTCGTGAGTGAATTAATGTAAGTTAGAGTGAATCATGTTTTCATGGATTCTTGAGTATTTTATTATCTTATAAGGACCGTGGATCTTATTTTGGTAAGTGGCAAGTTATACTATATAAAGGTAAGTTTATTGTTGGCTAGGTTCAACAAGTAAAGTTAGTAAAGTATAAAAAGGAAGTTAAAGGAGTCTTGATTGATAAGTTGTGAACACTTAATAATCTGAAGATAAAAAGAGATTCTGTTATGATTGTTTGAGTATTAGTTATGTGTTGCTTGTTTGTTGTGTCAACACAAGTAATAAAATATATTCAACGTAAAGTGAAACGGGAATAGGTTATAGACTTTAGACTGGTGCACGTCTGAAGTTGGACATAAGGGTTGGGGTTATGGTGAGCGTGCCATAGCTTTTCTAGGAATGGATTTATCACCATCCCTCTTTATTTCAAAGGTTCCTCGATATCGCAGGTCACTCTGAAATGCAGAGTCGCGCCTGCATTTCATCTTAGTAGGCAAGACAACTCGTCCTAATAACTATTCCATTTAAGTGATAAAAAGTTGGTTTAAGTTTAGTTCAGTAAAAGTTGTCTGCAGATTATTATATACTTATGTTATTATTTGTTTCTGCATGTTATTTTGTAGTATCATGTTTAGGATTATTTATGTCTGATATGTAGTACTCAGCTTTGTTACGTACTTGTTGTGTTTGTTATCATGGCTTTGCCTATTGATCCTTGGTGATCCTTCGGGGGAGCAGAGTCAAGACAGCATTGACATTACATGTTCGCAGATGCATCTCATTGGGAATCTGGAATGGAGAGACTCTTGTATTACTAGTATCATTTAAGTTGTTTTCGTAGGAACTTATTTTTTTAGACAATAGTTAAGTTGGTGTGTTTTTAGTTCTGACATTGTTTGGTTCGAAAGTTTTAATAAAGTTGTTTTAGAAGTTGTTTTCCGCTGCAAAATTCTGAGTAAGCCGAAACGTTATCACACGGGCGATAATGCCTGGGTAATTCTCCAAGGTTTATTATAAAAGCATTTTCTAGAAAAAGAGAATTATCGAGGTGTTACAGTAGGTGTGATACCACTGCATGAAACATGTGTCGCGACAGAGGATATGTTGCCTTCTGGGAGAACCCAACATAAGCTGTGAAGCACGTGGAAATAAATCCCACATCTGTTGTTACGCTATAAATGAGAAGTCTACCCTGTACATATCCCCCATAGAAGGCCTATAGCAAGACTCCAGCTCTAAGATCTAAACATCCTGAAAGAATCCAAGCTAGAGAAGAGTACAATCGAGCATATATGGCTTAAAAATATCCAAGTATCGCAGCCACCCATAGTACGTGCTCCGAGGATAAGCCGTACAAATACCATATGGTAACCAATTGACATGCATGAAATTCATAGAATACAATGTTTGTCGAATAATCAGTAGACGATCAATTCCCTTGCCCTCATGTCGAACATCGTAACAAAGTATCGAAGCAAATCCTAAAGGAGCCATCCTCCTCGTACAGTTCATCCGACACATGGGGAATTACTCGTAAATTCATGCCTGCAAAAGCGTGAGGCAGCCACATATCTATGGTGAATCAGCACGACTAGCTATACCAAGCTGCATGTATAGGTACGCTAATGTAGTCGAATCCTAATAAAATTGACCCACATCATTCAGGGGACAAGACAAAAACGAAAAGGGCAAGGAGGGACTCAGTTACCCCTCTGGCACCAAGAAGTGTTGGAGCAAAACCTCGGAACTAGTGGTTTGAATCTGATCGACAGCAGAATATCTATGTATTAAAGAATCAATGAATACACCACAATCGGACTAATGTTATGGCATCCCCAAATTACTCACTTTCAAATAAATAATTTAGAAAATAATATTTGAGTAATTTAGGTTTATTACCGCCACGTGACTAACAGGCTTTCGACAACCAACTACTAACTAACAAAATAACTTGCATTGGAAAAATTTAATAAAAAATAATAATACTTCTTTATTCGTAAAAGTAAATATTATCTTCATACTCAATATAAATAAAACACCCTAATTTAGGTGAATAATCCCTTTCTAGTATGCTTCCATGCACATCAAAAATTCACATGTAAAACTGCTTACCAAATTGGTAAACAGGGTAAAGCCAAATACGAGAAGGAAATACGCGTCAATATAAAACTGAGTACAAAATGTACTAGATAAGTAACATATTTGCTAGTTCGTAATAATCTATATTTCGAAAATTCCATTACTAATAATTCAAAAATAACTTCTTAAGAATAAACTCTTTCCAACATTTTAATAATAATTCAAAATAACCTTTAAGAACCAACTTTTTCCAAATAACTTGGATTATAATATTGAAAATAATTCCTCTTCTTGTCTCCCCTTCCTCTTCCTAAGTGTCCACACCCCAAGCTTGTCATCCCATCGCAGATCTATATCAAGGGGTACAAATAATTGCCAATAAGTGGACTTTGAAACATAAACCCTTCTGATGTTAATCAAGCGGTAATAATAATAATATGACTTGTAAATCATGAATAAACCTCCTTTTCTCATAAACAACTTTTTGAACATTCAAAGTTCATAAAAACCAATAAACCTTTCCTTGTAAAAATAATTTAATTTTCCATAAAAGGATAACAAAATTTTTATATAAAAATCATTGATGAAATCATTACTTCTTTTTACCTCCAAGAGTGAATAATAAAATATTGTAACCATTTTAAACCAAATTTCCAAATCCATTCACCCATTAAGTCAATAAACAACTTTATCACATAAAATCACATTTCAAAAGATCTAGTTACATGCACAAAGAGTATACTAGTATCTCCACTTAATCTTAATCTTGAACAATCTTCTAACTAACCATTAATATAGAAATCTAATATGTAACTTATCACATAAACTTAATCATGAATTTAAACATGAATAACCTATAATGCGCATAATATTTTTGAGTAAGTAACATGGAAATCTTTTTCTTGACCCAACAAAAATTGAAACTTGAATAAGAAATATAAAGCTAGAATAGATAAGAAGAGAAGGAAGAACCTTGAAGTAAGAGAGAGTATGTATTCTTCAAAGTTTTTGTGTGGAAAAAATGGCTTAAGTATGGAGTATTTATAGGAGTAGAATAGGTAGTACTTAATTTTCAAAATTAAATAGTTTGTAACCTTCACCATAAATTAGGAGATTAAACCAAGATTTGTAGCCTCCGTATAAATTTGGAAGTTTAAGAAAAATAAAACCCGTCCCATATACTATAGGTGGCCGCCGAAAAAAATGGCTCAAAAATTTTTTTTTCTCCAAAATTCATTTTCATTTTTTTTGAAAACTTATTTAATAAAATTTTGACTAGGATTTAAAACCAAAAGCCTAACAAAATCCAATTTTGACGCCATCTCCCGTCAAAATAATTAAAAACCAGTAAAACTACTAAAATATCATTTGCTTAAAATATTTTTTTTAAAAGTAAATATTTTAATTACTTGAATAAATACTAAAAAAATACGGGGTATCACAGTCTACCCCCTTAAAAGAAGTTTCAACCTCGAAACTTAAGACAAAAAGTCATAATCACAAATGCTCATGTCTAAAATGCATATAATGACTCAAAGATATGCTAAAATGCAATAACTATGGTAAAAGTGCGAAACTCTATCGCATTCTACCCACTTAAAAGGAGTTAAGACCTCGTAACTCGACAACTAACTCGGAAATCAATGCTGGATATTTCTTGCGCAAATCCACTTCAGCTTCCCATGTCGCTTCCTTAGTCTGATGGTTGACCATAAAACTTTGACTAATCAAACATCCTTAGTTCGAGAACTTCTAACTTTACTATCAAGGATTATTACAGATTTTTCCTCGTAAGTTAAGCTATCATCTAACTCAATGGTCTCAGGTTGCAGCACATGGGACATACGGAATATGCTTCCTTAGCTGAGATATATGCAAAACATCGTGGGCTCGACTTAGTCATTTGGTAAATCCAACTTATATGCCACCTTCCGATCTTCTTTAACACCTTATATGGCCTGATATATACATTGGGCTTAACTTTCCCTTCTTCCCAAATCACATCACCCCTTTCATTGGAGACGTTTTCAACAATACCTTCTCTCCAACCTGAAACTCTTCATCCTTTCGCTTCAAATCAGAATAACTCTTCTGCTGATCTTGAGTTGCCTTGATCTTTTCCTGAATCACTTTCACTTGCTTCTGTTTTTTCGAGGAACTCGGGTCCAAGCACCACGATTTTACTAATATGATTCTAGCAGACTAGACTTCTACACTTTTGACCATATAAAGCCTCAAATGAAGCCATACCAATACTTTCATGATGATTGTTTTTGTAAGAAAATTCTATCAAATCAAAGAGATCCTCCCACGAACCCTGATACTACATAACACAAGATCACATCATATCTTCTAAAGTCTGAATCGTTCGTTATGTGTTGTCCATTTGTAGCCAGTGGAAAAGTTGTACTCATTAACAAATTAGTGCCCAAATCAAAGCTTTATGCAAACTCTGCCAAAAGTTGGACAAGAACCACGAATCACGATCTCAAACAATGTCCTTAGGTGCACCATGATATTTTACCACCCACTTCACATATGCTTCAACCAATTGATCCATCGACCAAGTATTCTTCATATGTATATGGAAGTCGTAGATTTAGTTAAACGATCTACCACTACCAAAATTGTATTATTTCTAGCCTTAGTCCTTGGTAATGCAGACACGGAATCCATTGATATAGAACCCACTTCTAACTCGGAATATCCAAAGGCCGAACATTCCCTTGCAGGCTCTTATGATCAAACTTGACCTTTTGGCATATGAGACACTTAGCCACGAACTCTACTACCTCTCGTTTCATGTTTGGCCACCAAAATGTCTACTTCATATCCTTATACAACTTATCACCACCTGTGTAATACCACGACAATTCTCTATTTTCTAAAATACCTTTTTAATATAAAACTTAGAGATTTATCAAAGTATTATCCCTCGTATGATAACGTATCGGCTTATTTAGAATTTTGCAGTGGAATACGTAATAAATAAACTTTAGAAATAATACTTAGTCAACCAAAAAGTCAACTTTGAAAGTCAAATTAAACAAAATTCAAAGTCAACCTCAAAAGTCAAAGTCACTTACAAAAAGTGTAAAGTCAGATATAATAAATAGTCAACACAAGCTCTCCAATCCCAAACCCATGATGCATCATCTTCAAACCTATAAATGACAATGTATTGATCCCTATAGGCTGCTCACCAAATGGGTCATCACAGGATCAATAAGGCATAGCCCTGATTAACATATACACAAAAAGCACGTAATCAGCAAAGTTGAGTACTACATAATAAATAAGTAAATAAACAATCCTATCATGATACTAATAAATAATAAGTAGGGATAAATAATAATAAAGTAGCATTACAAACTACTTTTACTGAACTAAACTTCACAACTAATAACAGATTAATTAATTAAGATGGAATAATCAATGGAACGAGTTGTCTAAACCAAAACTAGTCTTCAATTCAGAAGACGAAATACGGCCGCGACTCCGTATTTCCCTCACCTTTGATATCGAGGAATCTTTAAAATAAAAATCGGATACGGTGATCAATCCGGTCCCAAAAAAAGCCATGGGCTACTACTATGTACTCCAACTCATAGTTGTCCAACACTTCAGATGTGCACAAGTCTAAAGTTATTGCTATCCACGTTTCACTTTACATGATTTATAATTTATTCACTTGTTATGAATCACAAGTAGGACTAATAATATAATCAACAAACAATCATAAACTTCCATTTTTAATCTAAGGATTAGATAAGGTGATCAACAACAACTTAACAACCCAAGATTAATTCCAACTTTAATCCATAACCTTCCTTTGTTCATTGAACCAAGTCAAAAACCAACTAACCTTTCATAGGTATGATAATCCACTTACCAAATAAGGCCATCGATACTCATAAAGTAATTAACTAATTCAAAGGGAACAACATGATTCAATCATGATCCAAACCAACATATATATTAATCTCTCATATGAATTAATAAAATAAAGTTCCCAAATCCCATATGCTTTCATCAATCTTCTTTACAAACATAATATAAAAATCATAACCAACATGCTTCACGTACACAATGGCATAAAACATTAATCTAACTTAATAAAAATCACATATGAACTAATAATAGTTTCCTATACGTGATACTGCATATATCTCGTCTTTAAGACATAATAGTAATCCATTCAACACATAGATATGTACGTACCTTGTGTAGACAAATCGAGAGACCACTTTCACAATCTTAAAAGTCTCCTAAAGAGAATTATCTGCCTAAACAGCCAATATAAATCCACAATCAATCCTTTATAAATTTACTTTAATTAAACCCTTCTTAAAAGTGTTTAAAAACCTTTTCCATCATTAAAACTGGGTTATTACAACCTCCTAGTATAATATCACTATACTAGTTATGAAAAACCCTTAAAGCTCATGTTTAAATCATAAAACTCCAACAACAACATCCTTTATAAATTTTCAGCAATATATTATATACTAAAACTCTTTTTAAACATACTTTTTTTTAAAGAGAAATTTCATTAATTGAAGGCCAAACGGCATCTACAATAGATATTAAATAAAAACAAGATACAATCAAACAAGGTTAAATCAAATTCGCCTTCGAAAAAACAACAATGAACCAAATCGAGCAATACAGCGCAACCCCCTTGGATTTGCTGAATCAAACAACTATTGATGAGGAAGTCTATCATTCTGACATAGTTTGGGAAGAACAATCTTGATCGAGCCATGTTTACCGCATCCGAGATTCCAATACCTTTATGTTGTGTCTCGAACTTCAACCAATGAGAACAATTTCTCATACCTAAGAACAAAAAAACCATACTCACAACTCCCATAGGGGAGAAGGAGATCTCCACAGCAGAGAGTACTAAAAAAATCCCATACAGAGATACTAATTTATTCAACAAAAATAAAAACTGAAAACAAAAGAGGGAGAGGGGCTTACCATGGATGAAAACATCCATGGCAGCCCCCAAACTGATGAAGAAAGGGTAAGAGAGGCTAGGGTTTAGAGAGAAAAAA
Source organism: Beta vulgaris subsp. vulgaris (assembly GCF_026745355.1). Lineage (NCBI taxonomy): Eukaryota > Viridiplantae > Streptophyta > Magnoliopsida > Caryophyllales > Amaranthaceae > Beta > Beta vulgaris. The sequence goes on along the minus strand of NC_079209.1, from coordinate 41,717,484 downwards.
AGAGAGAGGGGTAGCGTCCGATTGAATGAAATGCTAACCCTTTTAAACATACTTAAAATCATAAGAATATTCAATTTCATAAACTATAATATACTACTATGATTTTTCAACTCATAAAACCCTAAAAATACATGCTTTGGCCTGGTAATTAAAATCTCGATTCAAACAAATTAAGCAAGCCTGAATTTTAATCACTTCATTACATAAATTATATAATCTTAGATTCATATTTAAATCATCAAACTATAACTTTTAGACATAATCATATTAAAACAAACCCTTAAAAATACAAACTTTGCATGAAATAAAACTTGAGGAGGAAGAAATAACCAAAGCAAAGAAGAGGAGGAATCGGCGGCGCTCGGCTGCCAGCGTTTGCCGGCAGCAGTTGTGCTGCCATCGACAAGAAGGAGGAGAAAGCCGAAGAAAATCGAGAGAGGGAGGAAGAAAATTGGGAGAGAGAAAGAATATGAGAAGGGCTGAAAATATGGAGGAAGGAGAAATAGAGAGAAAATAAGTGTGTTTAATGTGTGGGGATTTGTGTAATTGAGGGTATTTATAGGTTCCCCCATTAGGGGTCCAATAAGGAGTTGGGCTTTGATGGGTTAGTTAAATGAGAATGTTCATAGGAAAAGTTATAAGGTTTGAGCTCCTCTAGCCCAATATTAAAAATCTTTTTACTTCAATTCTACTAGTTTAGTTATAAAATAATTTTTCAAAACATGACTAAATAAAATATGTGATTACTTAAAATCATTAAATAATTCTTTTAACTTTCAAAGAGTTAACCTTTTAAGAAATAAATTATGTAAATGCTAAAGCATACTGAAATATATATAAATATCCATTAAAATATATTTATAAAATCCATAAATTTACGGGAGATTACAACCATGGGTGTATATAATAAGGTGAGATATGAGCTCTTCCATTAATTTTCGCTTCAACTCTTCTCTATTACTTAGTATACACCACCTCCTTTTGAACCGGATACTTCCATCATCAGTTATCTGGGAATCCGACACCTGACCATCTTGAACCTTCTTGAATCTTTTCTAGCTTTTTTCATCCTTTGATTGACCCTCCCTAATCTTATCATAGATTGAGGGTTGAACTGAAAAAGAACCCAACAATTCTTCAACACCTCCTTCTTCCAGTATTTCTAATGACAGTTTCTTAAACTCTACACATAACAGACTCGGCAGCACCGTTGCATTAACCAAATGACTTGACTTTCGGGTCAATGCATCATCAACAACATTAGCTTTCCCCCCATGATACTAGATCTCCAAATCATAATCCTTGATCAACTCCAATCACATTCTCTGCCTCATGTTCAACTCCTTATGAGTAAAAATATACTTTAAGCTCTTATGATCTGTGTACAACTTACATATTGTCCCATATAAGTAGTATAGCCATATCTTCAAAGCAAACACTATTGCAACTAATTGAAGATCAAGGGTTAGATAATTTGCCTCATATGGTTTTAACTGCCTAGGAGCATAAGCAATGACCATCCTGTTCTGCATCAATACACACCCTAACCCAAATTTCGATGCATCACTATACACATCATACTGTCGACTCTCATCAACTAGAGCCAAAAAAGGTGTTGTACTCAACCTTTCCTTCAATGCCGAAAAAGCTTTCTGACACTCTAGAGTCCAAATAAACTTACATTCTTTCCTCATCAAGCTAGTCACTGGGCTCGAGATCTTCGAGAAATATTTCACAAATCTTCGATAGTTACCAGCTAACCCAAGAAAACTCCTTATATCAGACACTGTCTTCGGTGTTGGCCACTCTCGCATTGCTTGAATCTTAGCAAGATCCATCGAAACTCTCTCCTTTGAGATAATATGTCCTAAAAAGGCAACCTCATCCAACCAAAACTCACACTTAGAGAGCTTGGCGTACAACTGATGCCTCTCAGGGTGGACAAAACTTCGCCCAAATGCAACTCATAACTGCTCCTATTCTTCGAATATATCAAAATATCATCTATAACACACAACCACATATTGTCCAAGTATGACCTGAAAATCCTATGCATCAAATCCATGAACACTGTAGGTGCGTTGGTTAGACCAAACAACATCATGTGAACTCATAGTGACCATAACGCGTTCTAAACGCGGCCTTAGGAATATCACCCTCATAAATCCTCTGGTGATAACCTGACCTCGAATCTATCTTCGTGAAAATCCCCGCTCCTTTTTCAACTGATCAAATAAGTCATCTATTCTCGGAAGCGGATATTTATTCTTGATCGTCATACTTTTCAACTCCCGATAATCAATGACAATCTCAAACTACCATCTTTCTTTTTCACAAACAATACAAGTGCACCCCAAGGAGACGAACTAAGTCTTATTTACCCTTTTTCCAACATCCTCCAACTTAACTTTTAACTCTTTCATCTCAGCTAGAGCCATTCTATATGGAGCCTTTGAAATAGGTCCGGTTCTTGACGTCAAGTCTATGGTGAACTCAAGATCTATAACATGTGACGTACCCCGTATCTTTTCTAGAAACACATCAGAAAACTCAAATACAGCCGGAAACTCCTTATTATCATCTTCCTCTGAAATCCACATATATAAGAATAATGGACACCCCTTTGTCGCCTTCCTCTTGCCCGCCCTACTACTCACAGATCACTGATCAGCATTGCACGATGCTCAGTCTGAAGAACGTGCAAAATGACCACGAGAGGTACGTGGTCTGCATCCCCTAGAACTACGACTCTCATCTGGGCCCGTCGATGGATGCTCCAACTTACCATCATAAAAAGTATCCGCCCCTTACCCCGTCCCCGCTATCGGATAGCCTGTCCAAGTCGGGTGAGGTATCCACGACTCATTAGTGATGAATTTCCGGTACTTCCTTTGTTTCCGCGCTTGATGAAGACTGAGTGTTCCTCAAAAGCGACTCTGTAGCCTTTCGCGATGAGATCGTCACTCCTCTCTCATGAGGATGACGATGCCCAAAATATGTAGGTAAAGACTTTGCTTTGCCCTTGTCTCACCCACTCGTCTTTGATTAAAAGTATAAAATTTCATTAATATTAGTAATGCAATATGAAAAATCACTTATATCCAATAATTGTAAGCGTTATCAATTTTCCAATTATTTTTCTAAAGTTCGTTAACTATTTTATCTATTATATTTCATTAATTTTTTCACAATTACACATTTTTCTACTATAGTGCACCATTTATAATTATTATTTTCTAATCTAAACAAATTCAAATATAAAACTGCCAAAAGAAGCAGAATTTAAAAAGGGTTCAAGCGCCTAATGTAGACGCCTGCACCAGAGGACATGTGCCTAAAGTAGACGTCTGCACCACAGCACATGCGCTTAAAGTAGACGCCTGCACCACGGGACATGCGCCTGCAAATCTAAAAAAGGCACATACACCACATGTTAGACGCCTACTTTAGGCGCCCCCATTGTTGGTGAAACGCCTAAAGTAGGCGCCTGACTTACGGTTTAAGCGCCTATTTTAGGCGCCCACCACCAATTCCATTCGCGAATTCTAAATTCCAATTTTTATCTTGAATCATCAGATTTATCATTTTCATCAAGCGTCCACAATGCAATTCTAGATTCAAATATGCAATTATAAATCTAGAACAAATTTACAGTCTTCTAACATAGGCAATTCTAAACTAAACAAATTTGTCATATTCTAACATAGGCAATTCTAACAATAAATTTACAATCTTCGTATCAAACATGCAATTCTGGACATGTGATGTTTTAAAAAAGTAAATGTGGTGGTTGTGTCTGATATAGACGACCCACATATGGTATATGCGCCTAATATTGGTGTTCAACCATAGGTGGAGGCATCTTCATCAGCCGCCTATGCCAATGGTGGAACGCCTATATTAGGCGCCTGGCCTTGCAATTTAATTTAAGCAACAAACTACTAACCTTGGTCATCGGAGATATGTATTGCCGAAGGTATGGTGCCAGAGGAATGTCGTCGAAAATAATATCGTTGGTGTTGGTATTTTGTCACCGGAGGTCTTGTTGGCCAAAGTATTGTTGACGGAGGTCTTGTCGCCAGAGAAGGGAAGTCCTTGTTGATAAGAGAGAGAGTGTGAGGATGTATAAGAGTGGGAGAATGAAAGAGATTGATGATGTATGAGAGTGGGAGGGTGGGAGAGAATGGGTGTGAATATACATACATAAGAAGTAAGTATATAGGGCGTTAGTAGGAAAAAATAGGGTGACATTTAGCAACCCGGTGTAAATTCCAAAACTTTGAGTAGCACTACCACCTAAGAAGAAACATTAGTCTGTTCCATAAAGTTGACCCCACTTTTTATTTTCCTCCAAAACTCATTGTGGAATGTCTTTAGACCATTAGTACTTTGAAATTAACCACCTCTCTACCTTCCTTTGTCATCTTCCTAAGAAATAACATTTGATCCACTAAAGCTTTTTTGGTCAAAATATCCAGTCCTCATCACTTTCACTTAAAATTTCTTACACACTAAGCGCTTTAATTTGTCAATGTCATTGACCAGAAGGAGGAGCAAAAGACGGGTACAAATGGGTACCATGGAAGAGGACAAACTCTTCTTGCACTCAATTAAGAGGGAAAACTAAAATTTGGCTCGATAACCTTCTAGCGCGTGGTCAATTTCAAATAAACATTTCTCACATCACACTCAATATTTTGGGAAGATTCAAGTTAAAAATAAAAATTTGGCTTGATAACCTTCTAGCGCGTAGTCAAAAGTGCAATTCCGATGAAAACAAGTGAAATGCGACCTTATGAAAGTGAACTGATGGAATTAACTAGAACTGGCCACGGGCCGTGCTGGGCCTAAACGTGGGCCAGGCCCACTGGCTGGAGTGTAATACGGGCCAGGCCAGGCCCGCGGCTCATCAATCTCGTGTCGTGCCGTGCTGGGATGAAAAAATGGGAAGCTTGTCCATGGCACGGCACGGCCCACGTGCCTGGCGGGTCGGGCTCGTGCTCACCGCGGGCCGGAGTCGTGCTCACCGCGGGCCTGATCCGAAAATCACAGCTTTACTTGTAGTACATTTCTTCCAACCTTCGCTCTGTAAGAAGTCAGTCATCGAAAACCACATCAAATTCAAGCCTCCAAGAACACATGGGGAAACTAAAACGAGGTAATATCCAAATAGTGGCAGCTGCTTGATCTGAGACAAAAGGACAGAATATGAGGGGTAGGACAAAAAGGTGAATTTATAGGTAAATGACATTAACAGAGATCAATAGGTCCAAAGTAATGCTATCTTCAATATGTATGAAATATAACTCCTAAGTCCTAAACTACCTTTATATTCACCTGTTAATTATAAAATGAAAGTCATTATCTTTGGCCAATTTAAGTCCCAATCAAAACAAAGTCATACAACATGACAACTCTACGGCATATTATTATAGTTTAAGCTCAAGGATTAAAAAATCCATTCAAAAAGAGAAATAAAAAAAAAACTCGAAGTTATAAAATATCATATATAGAAGAACTTGTATTTATAAGTTTATTTTTTTATTTTATATATTTGTATTTATAAGTTAATTATAGTGAAAAACAAAAAGTAAAAAGTAAAGAAAATTTATTTACGGTAACATTGTAACTTCAAAAATACCTCAAATTTATTATTAAACTCTTGATAATATTGCAAAAGGAACAAAATAACTAGATGTCTAGATTCTTAACAACTAAAGACATTACAAACAATAAGAAAGTTACATTGCATTGATTGAGAACTATTATCATCACTCATCATCATCATCATCATCATCATCTATTTCTTGTTCAAGATCGTCGGCTAATTGAATTGATTGAGAACTATTAGATCCAGAAGTCGACGTGCCTTCATCATTATCGTTTTGTACATACAACTTATCTTGAGATCGATCTTCGGCATCTAACCAATCTTTGAAAGAGACATACATTTCAAGAGTTTCGGGTTTTAAACTTGATCTTCTATCATCTAGCACTCTTCCTGATGCGCTAAAAGCTCGTTCGGATGCAACTGATGAGACTTGGATAGCAAAAATATCGCGCGCCATCGCCGCCAAAATTGGATGTTTTGTGCTTTGTCCTTTCCACCATTCCAGTAGGTCAAGTCCAAACTTTTCTTCATCATCCATACCTTTCATAAAATCATAGCTTAGATACATTTGTAATTCAGAAACATCACTTTGAGTTCTCCGGGATGATTCACTACCAGAAAATTTAGACATCATATTAGCAGCTTGTGCAAGTAAACCTTTTGACTGTTTACTTACGCTCTTGGATGATTGAGAAGGAGCAAATCGAGTAATTGTTCCATATTTATTTTCATAAATTCTAAATAATTGGAAAAATCGAGTGGTCACATTAGTTTTAAAAGCTCCAACATCACTTTCAAGTAGCATGCATTGAAAATAAATATCAAGTAACAAAAAAGTACCATCATATTTAAGCCTTGGATCTATGATAGAAGCAAAAACATAAATAATAGGAAGCTCCGTATAATATTTGCGCCATTTCACCTCCATTGCTGGAAGATAGTCATCATAAGTTTCTTCGCCACGATGCTCATAAAAAAGTTGAGCAAGTAAACATGCATTACTAAGAAAAGATTGAGAACATGGATTATAAACAGAAGAAAAGCAAGGGTCATGCTATATAACAATTGTAAGAATTCATATACTTTTCACAATTGTTCCAATCACTTTCTAATAAAGCCATTTGTGGAAATTTTTGATTGAAGAAAATCGTTATTGGAATTCTATACTCGATTGCCCTACTCAACATGTCATAAGTGGAGTTCCACCTAGTCGGACAATCAGCTTTGAGTTTTACCACCTTTAGCTTTTGCTGACGCAGAAATGCTTTCCACTCCTGAAGTCTCATAGAAGAACTGTTAATAGAAAGAATTACAGTTCTAATTTTCTCATAAAAAGGACCAATAGCAGTAGTTCCATCTCTCACACATAAATTTAAAACATGACAAATGCATCTAATGTGAAGTTGATAAGAGGTTTTTAGTGTGTCGTTAAGGCACTAAGAATCGCTTTCCAAACAATACTTATAATCCTAACAAGCAATTACTAAGGGAATAGTAAGGGCAAGTCAAGGGTCGATCCACAGGGAAATAGGGATTGGTTAAAGTCTATCAAGTCTAGACTACCTAATGGAAGGGTATTTGGGGGTTTGAAAGAGTTTTGGTATCGATTAAGTCTAACTAATAGCACGAACAAGCAAATAACACGAGTTTAAATATCAGATAAAAGACACTAGAGTTAAGGTTACTAGTATGAATAAGAATAGCCAATGAATGCTAATGCGATTGTGATGTACGGAGATGATTATGCAAGGTTTAGTTTCCCTCTAAATTACTTGAGTCCTCTCTCGAATCGTCCTCAAGAATAATCACTTAATCATTCAACTAAATCCTCTCTCGAATGGTCTTTAGTCAATTGATTAAGAGATTCAATAAGTTCGGAAAACCCCTAATAAAGGATCCCCTTAATTTCTGCCCGATATCTTGGCCTAGAAATTAAGTTGATTCTTGGGGATGATAAAAGAGTCAAAATTCGATTGAAGAACTTTTGAAATCTAAATAACAAAGTATAAATGTGATCAATATCTATCCTAAGGTTTCAAAACACTAAGATCAATGCATAAACTTCTCTAAACATCACAATCACATCAACAACATATTTAAAACCCTAATTCATACTTTCACCCTAACCCTAGATTATGAAACTACTCACTAATCATGGAGTTAAAGCAATTAAACAATAAATCTATGGCTAATATAAGGCTAAACATGATTAAGTAATGATTAAACTAATGGAAATCACAATTATGAAACTAAGAGAATGAAGTTCTAAGAATGTTGAGCCATGTAGTATTTTGATGATTGTAAACAAATGATGATTATCTAACTAACATGTGTGTTTGAGATGTGCATATTACATTAACATGAAACAAGTCATCAAAGGTTGAATATATCATATCATGAAGGTATTCCAACAAGTGAAGTTCCTAAAAGAGTTCCTATAAGGAACACAAATAGAGCGGTTCCTAGGTACATCCTATGAGGAACATTGAATATGAAGTTCTGGAGCAGTTCCTGAGTGGAGCAGCAATATAACGTTTCAGAGTTGAAACAAGAAGTTCCTGAGCAGGAACTATGAGTGCGAAGTTTCTTAAAGGAACTAACACACTGAAGTTCCAAAGGTGGAGCATCAACATGCGGTTCTTGAGTTGGAGCAGCATGGAGCATGAAGGCAAAAATATGAGTTTATTTTCTAGGATTCATGTAAGTATATGGAAATATGAAAGGTAATGGAACAAGGTCTAAAGGAACTCGTAAGGTTAAAGGAACTCGTGGAACTTAGAGTCAAAAGTATTTAAGAGTCAAAAAATCTGATGCATATTATTATCTTAATCTATAAGAATTTATTTAGAGTTTATTTCTTAATAAATCTCTACGTGGTTAAATATTTATAAATAATATGCATTAGTTGTTTTAGGATAAGTTTTAGTTTTAAAATAAAAGATAAGTTTTAGTTTTAAAATAAAAGATAAGTTTTTAATAAAATCGGTTTCTTTAGGAATCTGATTTTAATTAATCAAAGTTTATCTTTTCAGTTTTTGCAATATAAAAGGCTAGATTTATAATACGTATAATGAGTATTGTTAAAGAAATTGTCTGTATGTTCCTCTCTAAAGGAACAGACGTGGTAGTCTATTAATCTAAGTTAAAGGAACTAACTATTAAAAGGAACTAGACTTACGATGGAGCATTACAACGGTACAGTTATGTCAGTTGAGTAAAATATGCCTAGATTCTAGGTAACTGTTTTATTTAAGGAAAAATCTGATTTTATGGAAAATCTTTTTAAGGAAAAGATTTTATTTTTCAAAAGATAATAAAAATATTATTCGGTTTTCACGGAAGAAATTTAAAGATAATATTTTTATTAAAATGATTTAATTTCATATTTAATAATTAATATGTTTTTAATTAAATCAGATTTTCAAATTAGTGCTCAAAGTGGTTGCTAAAATTTAGGAAGCAGTAACTTAATTCTCTTCCACGTTTAACAGTGATCATGGAGATCATGGGATGTGTTAAGGAACGTGTTCCTTAAGGGAAGGAACATCATGGGATAATGGTTTAACCACTGACACATGATTCATCCCACGTTCATTCTAAAAGACTGCTATAAATATACAAGTTCAATTGAGTTTCAAATTGTCTGACTGGTGTCATTCCATAGTGTCTGACTAGTGTCTTTCCATAGTGTTAGACTTATGTCATTCCATAAGTTTGGCTTAAGGAATAGCGTTACAAAAGAATTATATTTTCTATTCCTTGTTTGAGTCAGTTCCTATGAGTTTCAAGTTCCTACGAGTGCCATGTTCCTTTACAGTTATTCAGTTTCTATATACTAGAGTTAAACCAAATTATCAAGCGTCTGTATTTGTGTTTGGGGTTAAAGGGTTGAGTGACTCTTGTAATGGGAACTTGGTAAAGGGTTTGAGTGAATTCTTGTATCAAGTTCGAGTTAGGAACTTGAGTAAGTTCGAGTTAGGAACTTGAGTAAGTTCTTGTTGTGTATGCATAGACTTAGGGTGAAGTCTATCTAGGGGTGAAGGGTTTAAGTAAACCTTTTGTAAAGAGTTGTGGGAACTCTTGAAAGACTTAGAGTTAAGTCTAGAGTATAGAGTGGAGATTGTGAGAGAGTTGGAGTTCTGAGTGGAACTTGAGTATGTAATAGGTTGAATCATAGGAGATTTCCTATTATAGGAAAGAGTTTAAATCCTAGGTAGGTCGTGGTTTTTCTTCTTGTATTGAGACAAGAAGTTTCCACGTAAAAATCTCTCTTGCACTTTCAGTTCCTTATTGCTTATGTTTTAAATTCCGCATTATTTGGGCAATAAGTTCCACACTACAATTCACCCCCCCTCTTGTAGTGTTCCAAGTGAAATAGCAATTGGTATCAGAGCCGGAACTCATTGATAAGCAGGAAACCCTGCTGAGTTAAGTTCCTGCAAGAAGAAAGAACATGTACGAGAAAGGAACTCCACCCGATGTCATTCAAAGGAACAAGTGAAGGCTGACTTTTTATATACAAATTAAAAGTCACTCAAGGATTATGATCAACCCCTTTGATGTAAGTATCTCTTCCTTGAGATATTCTTTATACGCATATATTACATTGGAACTTGTTCCTTATAGTATTTCTAGTAAGATTGTTTTATTTGGCTTTGATGTTTTTATAGAAATTAGGATAACTTGAGCATTGTGTTCTAAAGACAAAATTCAGATTTCCAATTTTTTTAAAATGTCAAAGAATCATATACTAGAAATGGTTGAAGGAACAAGTTATATGGAACAATGCATATTTGTGTCTTTGGAACTTGGTTTCTCATCTTAAGGAAAATCCATTATTTTTGGCATGTTATATCGCGCTCATATTATTATTCATTTGCCAAATGATAGTTTTATTATGCATCATGAGTATTTGAAATATTTCTTATGTCGGTACATGATGCTCCTTGTTAGTAGTGGTAGATATGTGTGTGCATCATGAATATGGATATTTTATGTCGTTCCTACTAACAAGAAAGGACCCAACGTATATTTGGGTACCAAAAACCAAGAACTTGCTTATTTTGCAGGTAATGTGAAAGGAACTGACATCTCTTGATGTAGAGGTTAGTTGTTTCTAGAATATATCTAGACATGAGTTCCTATGACTACAAAAGCTAGAAAAAGTATGTAAAAGGTGAAATATATTTCTGAGGAAATTGGGTAATAATCTTTACATACTATATATCTTGGTCATTATTATTATCAAATTTGATTTTTGATATCTCTTATAAATACATGATTGAAGAAGGTTATGAAAGAGAAGTTGTTTTACGATCGTTACATATATATGAATTATTTCAATCTAACTTCTCTTCAAGTTTTTGTGCAAGTAAAATTATATCTTGTAGGTTTGTCTACGGATATAATTACTATTGGTAAAGGAACTTATAGATGTAATAAGAGAATGACTATCAGTTCCTCTGAAAGGAACAGACTTATTGGCACAACTAAATTGATTCAAACGAACTCTAATATAATCACATGAGTATAGTAATTAAGCATGAATCAACAAATCTATTAACTGATGTTCATTTTCAAATAATAATAGAAGCTTAATTAAGGCTATAATTTAGGAAGGTTTTAACGAAAAAGATTTTGACTAAGTTAAATCATTTTAAAGATTTTTTTTGGTTATGGAAAGATTTTAATAAAAAAAAATTAAATCTTTTATATTTAAAGAAAAACCTTTTTGGATATTATTAAAAAAAAACTAATATTAATTTTTTATGCTTAACAATTTCCTATAATTTAGGAAAGTGAGATACTCACTACTACAAAAAAGGGCAAAGATAACACCCCTAAATTAACTCTTATTTTATCAATTGTTATGTAAAGTCTAAATTTAACGTTTTAACAAAAGAACTGTTATCTAAGCTTGTATTGATAATATTTTACTTAATACTTATCTTAATGTGTGTTATCTTTGCTATGAAATTAGTTTATAGTGCTTTGTTAATAAAAATTCTATTAAAATAATTATGTTGAAAAAAAAAACCGTTTTATTTTCAATGGGGTGTGCTATATTATACTGTAAAAAAAAAGCTTAACCCCACCTAAAATAAACTACCCTCACCCTCACACCACGCCAACACAAACATCTCCCCTACTCTTCCTCACATGCGAGTCTGCACGCTGCAGCGTCGTTCGCGAGACGACGGTGGTGTTGCGCCGACCCACCCTCCTACTCTTCGTGCGACGGTGGTGCCGCATCGATGCTGGTGAAGCTGCTATGTCGTCGGCAACTGTTCCTCGCCGGGAACATCGACCACCTTAGGTCAGTTTTCTTGAACTAACCTTCCATTCTTTTGTTTTTTCTTTTGCAAAAGTGAAATTTCCTTATTGTATGTATCATATTATTGAGATTTGATTTGATTGTTGAATTGGTTGTTCTTTGATTGAGATGTGTGGTGAGTTTGTGAACATTTGATTTGATTTTGAGTTGGTTGTTCTTTTATTGAGATCTATTATGAATTTGTGAACATTTGATTTGAATGAATATATTTAGAGCATGTTTGGTATGGAAATTAGGTAATTTTGATGGCAAACACCAAAAACTTCGAACGCTCTATTGTCATCTCTTTCTTAACTGAGAGCCTCTCATAGATTTCATGCTTTGCGATTTACATTTGTAACCTGTGAAAACCAGTATCTTAAGCCCTTCGTTTTGCATCACGATTGCTTCATCTCGATCTTGCGGTTGAATACTTGAATTGATGTGGAGTCATATGCTCTTGTTATTTATTTGTACTTACAAGTTTGATGCTACTAGTTAACTTTAGGAAGTGGATACAGTGAAACATATAAGCATAAAGAATCATCTTGATCAGGAGAAAAAAAAAAAGTCCTGCTATAATCGTTAAAATAAAAAGCTTTTGGTGGTGGTGCTTGCTTGATTGGGTCAATGTTTTCAGAAGTTCAAGCACGCTGTAGGAGAGGGGTCCTTGATCTTAGGACAAGCATGAAGCTTGCTTCTTGAACTTATATGTGCGTGTAAAACTAAAGAAGTAATGATAAGTCTTCATGTCTTAGAGTGCCTCATCGAAGTCTCGTCACCCAAGTCTTTGTTTGGCAGCAGCTCCTTTGGCAAAACGCCTCTTTCCAAAAACTGCTTTTATTAAGATACCGTTCGCGACATGTCTCTAAATGTAATATAAAGATATTTCCTGCTCCCTTCACAGGTGGACGGATGTTCGTGGTTGAAATTAATTTTCTATATGATCCTTTCTTGGTCTTGACATCCTGATATTGAGTAATCTCTCAGTTTTTTGGCAAGAAAAAATGGTTATGAAATTTTGTTGTCCAACACAGGTTGCACTCCATGCTCTTGGAAACATTGCTGGAGCTAATTGATCCAAAAAAAACATATTGCTAAAAAGGGAAGTTGAAGAAATTCGTCAACGATTGATCTATATGAAATTGCGTCCAAGACTTTGAAACTCACACCATCAGTGAGTAACCTCTTTGCCTTTCGTATGGGAAGTAAATTTTTTATATTCCTTATAGATGTTGGTGATGGAAGAAAGCAGTGAACATGTGAACTTTTTTTGTTGATTTATCATTCAATATTCTATGTTCAATTGGTCATGTGTAGGCTGTGTATTGGTTATAGTATAGTTGTTTAACTGGGGATTTTTCTTGTTTCTGGCAGGGGTTGTTCTTGTCAGTTCTCCAGCAAGATTTAGAAAATCGCATGGCAGTGAGTGTCGAATCTTATCATTAGCAACTTTATAGTTGGTATTGCTTCTTAAACTATTCAAAAATTTACATTATACCTTTTTTGGCAAGTTGAAACAAAAGATGTACTCTACTATGATTTTCCTCATGTTCCTCAATTAGTGAAGGATCTGTTACTTCCTAAAGATGCAACTGAACCGTGTTCAGTATCAGGAATAGTTTTTCCTAAATTTCAATGCTAAGTACATCAGCCCAATGGTTCAGCTACACATTTAAAAAAAGGAAGACATGTACTGCTTGATAAATTAACGACTGCCTATTTCTTGATTTAGAACTGCACCTTCTTGATCTACTATGGTTGAAGGTCCAGTTCCAGTTTTCCTTATAAGTAAAAGAATGATAGAAACACTTCTTGGAAGTTAATATAGACATGTTGGATGCTGGATGCTAGATGATGAATGCTGGCTGAAGCTGCTTGTTTCTCTTAAGCCAATTGTAATAGGGAAAATTTAGTGGTAAAGTCCATAAGCTGTTTGGTGGTGTAGGAAAGCTAGGAATAACAAAATAGCCATGCTGTAGTTTTTCATTTGTAACCTGTGAAAACCAGTATTTAATAGGATTATTTGTTAAAATAATCGTATAAGGCTGGCAGATAAGGAAAAAATGTTGTAAATGCAGCATCGTTTTCTAGTTCCATTTACCTTTCTCCTACCCTCATCCACGTCAATATACATAGGTGTAGACTGTATAGACAAGTGTGCAAGGTCCTCCACCTACATACCAAAATAATAATAGCACTTATTCAGCAAATAGAGATAGGATTTTATGAAGTGACGACCATTTTAGTTTGATAGCATCAATATGTGATGATAAACTAGGTATATGACTGAATTAATTTAGTGCCCAAGGAAGAGATACTTTACTGTTAGCCAAACACTATATGATCTGAATGGTTGAAATTTGTTTTGCTAGCTGAAAATGAATTATACTTCAGTGCATACTTATGTTTATTCAGTTAAAGCCAAATTTAAGATATAAAGACTAATAGGAAAATGACAAAAGTGAAAGACATCTATGAAAGAGATCTGAGGTATATGGCGGGAAAGAAGGCCAAGTATATAATCTTTTCCCAATACCATTGACAAAAGACATTTGAGGTATATTGGTAGACAAACATGCAATGAGACTGTTTAAACCTTAACGCATCCCATACATGTATATCTATGAAGTGATAAGGAAATGAAGGCCAAACTCATAATTAATATTTTGAATTGAAGCATGTAGTTTAGAAAGTAGAAAGCCCGTCTATTTCAAGGTGAATGTAGTGGCACTTGAATTAATATACAATCTTACTGTTTGAGTCTCAAAGATGTTGTTGTAGATATTTGACAATTTGTGACAGATACATACAAATGTATAATTGTTTTATGAATACTTATTATGTAATTACCTTTTATTGCAGTATTATCACGGCATTGGTCGAACCTATTCTCAGGAGAAAATTGATGAACTCAGGGAGTTGTAGATTACATATGTCGGAGATCAACAAGAAGCACAAATGATGAATGAGTTCTAACTTCCCGCTTAATTTTTTTTTACCTTAATCCACTTTCGGATGTACATTATATTTTTGGATTTGGATATTAGTATCATGTGGATGTGGCTAGTCTAGATTTGATTGTTTATGATTTAGATTAATATTGATATGTATATATAGTAGTTTTTGGAAGTTTAGACTTATGAATATTGGTTGAATTATTTTGTGAAATAAAAATTTTTGCGATTCAATTTGTTGGTTGTAAGATCCTATGGGTTGAGTATCATACAACAAGTACTATACGGAATTGTTGAGCTACTGTAATTAACGCCTGCTCACAGGTGAGAATCTGATAATTAAAAAAACAAATATTATAGATAACGGTTATAGGTAATATATGTTATATATATTATAGGAAAACATAACAGTTATTTAAGATAAGTGTTAAATTTTCCTTCTTTCAATTTGTCATATAAATAGCAAACATAACGCTTATTTACAAAATATGTTATCTAGCGGTATAACATGTATTATAAATGACTGTTATGTTTTCTCTAGCAAACATAACATTTTTCTCATGTGTTATGTTTACTTTACATTACATTGACTTGGATAACACCTCAAAACTGTTATGTAAAGCCTTATTTAACAGTTATCTTTGCCCTTTTTTGTAGTAGTGACTGGATATAACACGTTCAATTGAACGTATACAAAGTGGCGCATGATGTGCTTGTTCCTCAAGGAAAGGAACAACGTGTAAATCCATGATCCTATGATCTAATCTCATAATTAATCTAAATAACTATTATATAGGATCTTAATTAATGAAGTTCTAAGTGTCTCTGATTAAGTGATTAAGTGAGTTAAGTAATTAAAGTCTCAGTGCCTTTATTCTCTTATAATAGCAAATTGTTCCTATTGCCTACTTATTCTATTTCCACCAAATTAAATGCATAAAATCAGCTTCTAAAATCAAGAAACATTGACTATTGATTTGAAGGAAGTGACGGTAAACTAATATCAGTGGAACTACTAAATGGTATAGAAACATACCAACATTTAGTACAAGTTTCTAATTCTTTTGAAATTAATCTTAGTTCACTTGAACAAAGCAGAAGTTCCTGTTCATATGAGACTATATTTTTTAAGGAGCTTTATTTCATTATATGCTTTAATTTATATTATCTCTTTTGACTAACCTACTAATATTAAAATGCACAAAGTATTTCTTTTTGGGTTCACTTTACGGATTATATTTCTTAGTTTATGACAACCCAAAATGAAGGAACAAACAATATTTAGTGAGGGGAACAACTCGTAAGATTATAGCTCGACAATGAGTGTTCCAAGCATATGATGATAGACAAATCAACATTACTCTTGCTATATGCTTATGATGAAGGAACTGTAGCTTCAGAAACCAACGGAAAATGGTTAGACTGTTTAATTATCAAATGTTGGTAAGTTAAGTTCTTGTTTCATTGTATATATATTTATTGTCGAGTTAATGAAGCACATTGTGTTTACAGTTTTTAAAGCTCACTAACTCTGGTTGTTTTGAAATTAGATTACGTCATCAAAAAAGCTAGAAATGTCATACTTGAAGGGAATCAAGTAGGGAACACATACTGTGTGGATCTCAATTTGGTTCCTAACAACATGACATGACTAGTCGTTATTAAGGATGATCTACTTATATCTATCAAAATAATAACATTCTAACTTCATCATGGTTCACAAACTTAGACCAAGGAACTTGATTATAGGTATATCTTATATCTGGTTCCTAAAGATAAATGTTTGTATATTGTGTCCATGAAGATAGTATTTGATCTTATCTTCTTTCAAAATTTGGTGTGCATCACAAATTCTTGGAACCTTTTCATATGAATTTGCGTGACATCTTAAGTGTTTAGATTAGAATTTTGAAGGAGATTATTCTTGTCTATAGTTATTTAAGGAACACCTGATTCTTTTCTTTAATCGCAAAGATAAGTATTCCACATAATGTGTAATCATTGCTAAGAAGATTAAAAGTATAAGTGTTCATAAATTATTATATTCAAGATCTAACCATGGAACCAAGTTCCAAACAAGTTTGATGATGTATGCAGGAACAAGGAACAAGTAAGAAAAAAAACAATCGATATCACTTGCTAAATCATCAACAAAGGATGATTATAAGTTGATCAACAAGACATCCTATGACATCTTCAAAGGAGAAAACACTGGTATTAAGTTCTTAAGCATTTGATTTAAGTGTTTTGGAAATAATAGCAATAAGAATCATCTAAGGAACTTTAAAAAGAAGCGATGAGGTAGTGTTAAAATGCACCTCTAATTGTTAAACATAAAGAGCTTATAGCAAAATGATATATAATGTGTTATGAAGAGTTGACATATTTATTATGAGACTAACTTGTTTGTTCCCAGTAAACAGGTCAAAGATGATTATTATTTGTTACGTTGAACTCACAAGTTTCTGTGCAGCTAGAGTTCTTAATATGAAATATGTCACTCTAGAAAGTAATAATAGTCAGCTATATGAACGTATGGAAAATAGCTTAAAAATGAAGATCAAGTTCGATCAGGTTCATCAAATAAAATTTTAACTCAATGAATATGTGTAAGCGAGTTCCTACACAATTAGTAGGAACAAACAGTTCCAACAATCAAGTTTCTTGATTCTAACGGGAACATAAGAAGTATTCCTATGGCTCATTAACAGAGACATAGGCAAAGAAACTTTATACAAGGAGTTTCAACCAAAACCTTGGAGACATCAGAAATCTCATCTAGTGAAACTCATAATAAGTGACATATCCAAAGGTATGCAAACTAAATCTCAGTTAAGGAATTTTTGTGCATTTCATGCGTTCCTATCAATGATGGAACCATGAAATCATGAAAAATCCCTAACTGACTCTGATTGGATCACTGTCATGCAAGCTAAATTAAATGAGTTCGAAAGAAACAAG